>NW_009648536.1:2029691-2031159 GCF_000708025.1 Charadrius vociferus
TTGAATTTCTCCGGTTTTCTCTCGCCCCACCTCCCCGGCCTGTCCAGGTCTCGCCGTATGGCGGCACAGCCTTCCAGCCTGTCAGCCACTCCTCCCAGTTTTGTGTCATCAGCAAATTTGCTGATGGTACACTCTACCCCTTCATCCAAGTCATTGATGAATATATTGAACAGGACTGGACCCAGTACTGACCCCTGAGGGACACCACTTATTACTGACCTCCAGCTGGACTGTGCACCACTAACCACAACCCTCCGAGCTCTATCTGTCAGCCACTGTTCAATCCACCACACTGTCCATTCATCTAACCCACACTTCCTAAGCTTGCCTGTGAGGATGATGTGGGAGATGGTGTTAAAAGCCTTGCTGAAGTCAAGGTAGACAACACCCACTGCCCTCCCCTCATCCAGTCACACCATCGTAGCAGGCGACCAGATTAGTCAGACAGGAATTCCCTTTGGTGAATCCATGTTGACTACTTCTGATAACCTTCTTTTCTTCCAGATGCTTTGAGATGACACCCAGAACGCGCTGTTCCATCATCTTTCCAGGGACAGAGGTGAGGCTGACTGGCCTACAGTTTCCTGGGTCATCCTTCTTGCCCTTTTTGAAGACTGGAGTGACACTGGCTTTCCTCCAGTCCAGAGACTAGCTCCAGTGCAGGTAAGGCCGCACTAGGGAAGGGGATCCAGGCGGAAAGGGCTGGCAAGGGGTGCTTTTGGAGGCTTTCGAAGCCAGGAAAAGTGGCTAACTTGTGCCAGAACTGGCAGCTCAGGCGTGGGCTCCTGATGCGGCAGGGGCAGAGCCAACACCACATGCGGCAGTTCTAAATGGGCTGTTCTGAAGCACAGTGGTCAGCCACTGCTCACCCAGCATGCAGGCAGCCAGTGGGTGTCACCCAGGGTGTCACCGTGGCGTGGGTGTTTATGCCCTGGGGACTTTACAAACTGATCTAGTTTGTTGAAAGTATGTGAGATTCCTTCTGAGAATACTTACTGCACCGAAGTTTTCTTTCTTTTTTTAAATAAGGTGCAACGCTCAAATTGAATAATTCCAGAATTTAAGAAATGGGGTGAGGAAAATAACAGGAGGGACATGCCAGGAAGCAAAGTCTTGTGAAGTGTTTTTAAAAATGTGTATTTGTGTATATTGCCAACATGTTTCCTGAGAATTCAATAGTGAATTAGGTCTTGGGAGATTTGACTTGTTTCCTTGGCTCTTTTCTGAAACCTCTCATAGCCTCGGACAAATCCTGGTTTCTTCATGCTCATACTCCTTGCCTGTGAATAACTTGCCGAGTAACTGTAGATTACTGAGAAACTAAACCTCCTTTGTTTTGGTTTTTTTTGGTTTTTTTTTTTTTAAGATAGTAAACTTTTGAGAGGGGGAGTTCCTAAATGTACTTTTGTACGGCACTTAACGCACTCTCCAGATTCTGCCTTGAATTGAATTTTGAAAATGGGTGATT
>NW_009648536.1:2031791-2033126 GCF_000708025.1 Charadrius vociferus
AGAGCCTGGTGTCATCGGCAGGACTTCGGGTTCTTTGATCATGGGCTGCTTTTCAAGACACCAGGCCTGCTGGCAACAGACAGTAAAAGCCGGTCTCACAGGGGGAAAAGGGTTTTAGGGCAGGAGTTGGCAGGGCTCATTGACAGAGCTTTAAACTAGATTTGAAGGGGGATGGGGATAGATCCAGGCTTGCTAGCAAAAAGCCTGAAAGCAGCATGCTGGTACTAGATTTGGAAGGGGGTGTAACTGGGCTCCTTAGGAATAAGTCTGGGGGTGGCAGAATTACGGCTCCCTCCAGTAAAAAGGAGAAGGGACCAATAGCGCAGCTGAAGTGCTTATACACTAATGCACGTAGCATGGGCAACAAACGGGAGAAGCTGGAAGCCATTGTATGGCAGGATAATTATGATGTAGTCACCATCACAGAAACGTGGTGGTATGACTCACATAGCTATAGTGCTGCCATGGATGGCTATAGGCTCTTCAGGAAGGATAGGCAGGCAAGGAGGAGGGGGGTGTGGCCTTGTATGTCACAGAGTGCTATGAATGTCTTGAACTAAATGATGGTGACAATAGGGTTGAGTGTTTATGCGTAAGAATCAGGGAGAGGGCCAGCATGGCAGATATTGCAGTAGGAGTCTGTTATAGACCGCCCAACCAGGATGAGGAGGCAGATGAAATATCCTACAAGCGGCTGGGAGAAGTCTCAAGATCACGAGCTCTTGTCCTCATGGGGGACCTCAACTTGCCGGATATCTGCTGGGGATACAATACAGCAGAGAGGGAACAGTCAGGAAGGTTCCTGGCATGTACCAGGGAAAACTTCCTGACGCAGCTGGTGAGGGAGCCGACTGGGGAAGGTGCCCTGCTGGACCTGCTGTTTCTAAACAGGGAAGGGCTTGTGGGGGATGTCACAGTTGGAGGCTGTCTTGGGAACAGTGACCATGAAATGACAGAGTTTTTGATTCTGGGAGAAGCCAGGAGAGGGGTCAGCAGAACTGCTACCTTGGACTTCTGGAGGGCAGACTTTGGGCTTTTCAGGAGCCTGGTTGACAAAGTCCCTTGGGAGGCAGTCCTCAGGGCAAAGGAGTCCATGAAGCCTGTATGTTTTTCAAAAAGGAAGTCTTAAAGGCCAGGAGCAGGCTGTCCTCGTGTGCTGAAAGACAAGCCGTCGGGGAAAAAGACCGGCCTGGCTGAACAGGGAGCTAGGGTTGCAACTTAGGGAGAAAAAGAGGATTTATGGCTTTTGGAAGGAAGCGCAGGCCACTCAAGGACTACAAAGAGGTAGTGAGGCTATGTAGGGGAAAAAACAGGAGGGACAAAAGGCAGCCAGAA
>NW_009648536.1:2054463-2083137 GCF_000708025.1 Charadrius vociferus
GAGGCCCCACCTCGAGTACTGTGTTCAGTTTTGGGCCCCTCGCTACAAGAAGGTGTTGGAGTGTGTCCAGAGAAAGGCTACAAAGCTGGTGAGGGGTCTGGAGGACAAGCCCTGTGAGGAACCACTGAGGGAACTGGGGTTGTTTAGCCTGGAGAAGAGGAGGCTGAGGGGAGACCTTATCACTCTCTACAACTACCTGAAAGGAGGTTGTAGAGAGGTGGGGGCTGACCTCTTCTCCCTGGTGACAAGTGATAGGACGAGAGTAAATGGGTTTGAGTTAAGTCAGACAAGGATTAGATTAGATATTAGGAAAAATTTTTTCGCTGAAAGGGTTATTAAACATTGGGATAGGCTGCCCAGGGAGGTGGTGGATTTGCCATCCCTGGAGGCGTTTAAAAAAAAGGGTAGATGTGGTACTTGAGGACATGGTTTAGAAGTGGTTTTGTCAGGTTAGGTTAATGGTTGGACTTGATAAACTTAAAGGTCCCTTCCAACCTCAGCAATTCTATGATTCTTCAACCAAAGGAAAGTCTTGCTTCATCCAGACTTTCTATGTTACCTGCAAAGTCTGGGACTTCCGAGGGCTGGCCCAAGCAGTGAAGACAGAAGCAAAGAAGGCATTCAGCAACTCCACCTTCTCTGCATCATCTGTCATCACGGCACCTGTCTCAATCAACAGCGGGCCTACATTTTCCCTAGTTTTCCTTTTGCCTCCTATATACTTAAAGAAACCCTTCCTACTGGCCTTGACATCCCTTGCCAGGTTCAATTCCAAGGCTGCCTTGGCTTTCCTCATTTCATCCCTGCATACCCTGGAAGCATTCTTATACTCGTCCCAAGTGGTCAGCCCCTTCTTCCAGATACTGTAAACTCCCTTCTTCCACCTGAGCTTTTTCAGAAGGTCCCTGCTCAGCCATGCAGGTCTCCTTCTTTCCTTGCCTGATTTCTTGCTCTTAGGGATGCACCAATCCTGAGCTTGGAGGAAGTGACGCTTAAATATTAGCAAGCTCTCTTGAGCCCCCTTACCCTCTAGAGCCCTCTCCCATGGGATTTCTCCAAGCAATTCCTTGAAGAGATCAAAGTTAGCCCTCTTGAAGTTTAAGGTTTCAACCCTACTTGTCATTTTGTGCATACTGCACTTAATTCTGGACTCTATCTTCCCATGATCACTGCAGCCAAGTCTGCCCCCAACCTTAACATCCTCCACCAGTCCCTCTTTGTTTGGCAGTACTAGGTCCAGTAGAACACCTCTCCTTGTGGGCTCCTCCACCACTTGAGTCAAAAAGTTATCATCAATGCACTGGAGGAACCTCCTGGACTGTACATGCCTAGCTGTGTGGTCTTCCCAGCAGGTCTCACAGTAGCTGAAGTCCCCCATCTGAACCAAGGCCTGTGATTATGAGGCAATTTTCACCTGTCTGTAGCAGTCCTCATCAACTTCCCCATCCTGATCAGGTGGCCTGTAATAAACACACACAACAGTGTCTCTCATGCTGCCCTGCCCCTTGATCCTTACCCACAAGCTCTCAAGTTGCTCTTCACCCACCTCCAGGGAGAGCTCGATACATCCCAGTTGCTCTCTCACATAAAGAGCAATTCCACCACCTCGCCCCGCTGGCCTATCTTTCCTGAAGAAAACATAGCCCTCCATGACAGCGTTCCACTCATGTCAGCTATCCCATCATGTCTCAGTAATTGCAGTGAGATCATGGTCCTGCACACAGATCTCTAACTCTTCTTGTTTGTTCCCCATGCTGCGTGCATTAGTGCATAGGCATTTCAGAGAGGCCAATGAGTATGTAGGTTTTGCCCTAGAGGGGTGATGGGCCTTCTGATTCTCAAAAATACTACCACTCTGCCCCACAAGTGCTGAGCTACTAAAGCCAGGCGCCTCTCTAGTGAGCCCAGTTACATGCCGATCCACCTTCGAATCCAGTTGATACAGCCCAGGATATGGTTGGCCTTCTGGGCTGCGAGCGCTCATTGTTGGCTCATGTTGAGCTTCTCATACACCCCCAAGTCATTCTCCTCAGGGCTGCTCTCAATCCATTCTCTGCCCAGCCTGTATTTGTGCATGGGATTGCCCTGACCCATGTGCAGGACCTTGCACTTGGCCTTGTTGAACTTCATGAGGTTTGCGTGGGTCCACTTCTCAAGCCTGTCCAGGTCCCTCTGGATGGCATCCCTTCCCTCCAGCATGTCGACCACTCCACACAGCTTGGTGTCGTCAGCAAACTTGCTGACAGTGCACTCAATCCCACTGTCCATGTCGCCAACAAAGATGTTATGTCCTAATTAACTGCAAAACAAGCTTGTGAACTTAGGCTCTCCTTTTTTTTTCTATGCATAATAGACACCACCCTTGCAGAGGATTTTTTTTGTCAGTTGTTTTTTTTTTCCAAAACACATTAGTTCTGCTTCTTCCACTGTCACTAACTCATCTGCTGCAGATACATTACACTACCTGCATCAATTAACTTCTCCAATGACCACCACACTGATTGACTCATAACAATGACTATTACACCAATTAAAACTTTTACTAATTTTAAAAGCTACAAAAATATTTCCTTTTTTTCAGAAGTTTTACAAAAACCAGAGACATTCATTTATTCTATCAACACTCTGTAAGACCAATCTTTTGCACCAAACCAATAAAAATTCCTACTACTGAACATGCTGTACATTAGAAAGGAATATATAGTGAACATCTACAGCTTATTTCAGTAGAGGCATTCATAAACATATAAATAGTAGAGGAATAAAGACAAAACAATTTCTTAAAGCTTATCAACCTATAAACTATTTTAAAGCTTGAATAGGCATGTGTTACTAATCTTAGGTAAAATATAAAAATTCCCGGTCTTAAGATTTAGCGGAATTTTTTTTAAAACCAAAATTAGCTAAACTGCAAGCCATTAGGATCCTTTCATTTTAAATTCCAATAAGAAATCCCCATTAGGTCCTCAAGTTCCAAAGTCTCTCTAGCTGTACCAAAGCGGTAAGGATTTCCACTGTGTTCATGTTAAAACAGTATTAGCCCAAAACAGCTATCTAAAAGGCAAGCATTGTTTTGGCTAAGTTTCCAGTTACATAACTGAAAAAAATACTTACAGCCTGACTAACCTGATCACCTTCTACAACAAAACAACATTTTCTGTTGACACGGGGCGAGCAGTGGATATTGTTTGCCTGGACTTCAGCAAAACATTCATCACAGTTTCCCACAGCCTCCTCCTGGACAAACTGGCAAGATACAAACTGGACCTGTGGTCTGTGAGACGGGTAGGAAACTGACTCACAGGCCACACTGAAGAGAGTGGTTATCTATGGTTTTCTGTCAGGCTGGCAGCCTGTCAAAAGAGGGGTCCTCCAGGGATCAATGTCAGGCCCTACGCTGTTCAACATCTTTGCAAATGTCCTGGATGATGGGATTGAAAGCACCCTCACCAAGTTTGCTGATGACACCCAACTGGGTGGGGAGGTGAACACGTCAGAAGGGAGAGCCATCTCACAGACAGACCTGGACAGGCCAGAGGAGTGGGCTAGCAAGAACAGTGGGGAGTTCAGCAAAGACAAGTGCAAAGTCCTGCGCCTGGTATGACATAACCAAAGAATGCAGCACAGGCTATGATCTATGTGTCTGGGGAGCCTTGTTGAAAGGGGCCCAAGGGTTCCTGGTGGACAACAAGCCGAACATGAGTCACCAGTGAACCACTGCAGCAACAGAGGGAAATCAGATCCCTTCTGATGAGGAGAGGGGAGGCAAAGTGAGGGGAAGTGAGGGGAAGGAAGGTGAAGTGAGGCGAGGCGAGGTGGAGAAAGCTCAGGGGAACTTTATCACGGTATTCCCATACTGAAACAGCATTTACAAAGGGCACAAATGCGTCTTCTTCACAAGGAACCACATGGAGTAGACAAGGGGCAATGGGTGCTAGATAACCACATCTAAGTTCCCCTTCCCATGAAAGACTGAATCAGATGATCTTTCAAGGTCCCTTCCAAACTGGGTGTTCTGTGATTCTATGACTCTATGAATTTGAGAAGCTGAGAGTAATACATGAGGAAATCAAGTGCCATGTCTGAAACTTCTGCTAACTACGATGAATACACATGGAAACAAGTGGTATTTCTTCAGACACTTAATTTTTAGCTTCAAATCCCATTTGCAGGCCTATATACAATACTATACCTATATAGTATTGTTCCGTTCATCCATCACTGTGTAATAATTTAAACTCAATGAGCAGTTTTGACTAGATTGGAAGGAGGAATAGATGTACCCAAAATAATTACATTTCTACACGTTTGGTGAAAGACAGCTAAGTAGCCACTGCATGTACTAGAAAACAGGGTTATTTTTTATTGAAAAGAATTATTGGTCCAACTTTAGTTTATGGGACCAGTGCAACAGGGCTTTCATGTACCCAGTCAGGACACGTCACTCCAGGGAAGCCACTGCACAGGCCAGCTCTGAGATGGGACTGGACAGGAAGAAAGAAGAGAGTGAGTAGGCAATATTGTAGTAGGGGTCATTAGGTATCCCGAACGGACTGAGTCTAGTAACATGGAAGATCTTTGTAAGAAACAAGGGAGGACTTGGTATTGCTGTGGCAGGGCATTAAGAGACACAGGATGTAGGATGCATATCCAGATGACACTGGGATTTATTAACCCTATTGCTCACTAAGCAGCTTGTTTTCACATAAAAAGAACCACACCCTTACCCATGAAATAATGCCTTTGGAATTCTTTTCCTGTCAAGATTTTTCTGTTCAGAATAAACAAGTTCTATTTTGATTCTTGTACTAATATGACTCATTTTCACATTCCACAGAGTAAATTAAAACACTGCCCCTATATCTTATTTTTCAACAATATTCTAAACACCAACCTGAAATCAGCTTGTGAAGATGGTAAGGAAAACTCAGTGTTTGTCTGGATAGCAGCTGTGAAGGACTGCTGTTTAACTTCCTGCCAGCACCCCACGGCAATAGTGAAGGTGGATGCTGGCATTGGCATAGTCACATAGTAGTACCAGCTCAAGGTACCTGTAAATAAAAAGAACATTTGTACAGACTCATCAGTCACAGTACATACTTCGTACTTGACAATTTTGTGTACTTGAGATTTTGGGTCAAACCTCCCACCTTGCATCGTGGTACTTTTGTGGAGGAAAGAAAAATAATTTCACCAGGAGATATAACCATGATGGATTCAGTACTGTTTGCTTACGTATGCAACTTTCCTCTATCTGTAAGTGGGATGTTATTAATGCAACTTAACATGATTGTACTGTTACTGCCCAAGAATTGCATCAGACGTGAAATTTAATAGCACCTTTAGATCCACACACACAAAAAGATTAAAATTTAACTCTTTCAACCCTGGATGAACCACCTTATGGTTTTGTCTTAACTGCATTACCTCACACAGAAGACATCTTTTCTTTGTGTTCTGGACAATACCAAACTGATAGGCAAGAGCTAACAAAAAACACTAGCGCTTGTGAATTGGACCTGGCAATCTGAGATACATGATGTGCCAACCAGGCAGTGAGAAATCAAAGCTTAGAATCAGATGGGATATTGCCCAAGTCAATGATTTGGTCATGACAATCCAGGAGCTGCTAAAACAGGATTACAGAGTCTATTAGAAGGTAAAAAGATGGTAAATCTTATCATTATGGCAACACAGTGCTGGAAGACAAGGAGTACCGTATAGGATGACTGTATCTATGAACACGTTTGGATAAACTGGAGGATGTTTCAGGACAGCATACTTTTCCTTAATCTAAATGTTGCTTAGGTTTTCCATTTGTCCCTTTAAAAAAGGTATAGCTTAAGGGTCATATTCAAGTACTCATTTATGGTTACAAATACAAGTACTACACCATATTAATAGGTTAATTACTCATGGAAAGAGCCTAGCATGAATTACAACCTGCTGAATCATGTGCAAATAACTGTAGCTGCGGCAACTGTGGAAACATACAAACTTTGGTTATTTTAAGAGAACACTAATACTTGTTCTTTTGCAATAGTATTCTGACCAGGGCTGTGGAACACTGTCAAAAGTAAAATAAGAAAAAAACCCAATCCAGTGGAGGCCACAAGACACAGAGGAAAGGAAATAAACAACTGCAGCAAAGCATCTCTGGGTTTCCCACCTTAATGGCCAGAGAAGGTCAAGCTGTCCAAAGGAAGGACAAGCAAAAAAATGTTTTTGCTTAGCCTCAACAAATTTTCAACTACTATGTATGACAAAAGAACATTGCTTGTGAATTCTAGTAAGAGACAGATAAAGCCTCTGCCTCTTATATGTACTAGCAACCACTTACTCTCCCTCACTCCATTCCACTTTTAGCAACATCCACCACTACCATTAAAAACCTTTTGTCTATATTGTCAGGTGAACATTACACTGCTGTAATTTTCCTAGCCTCCTGTCAGCATGTGAGCAGAAGGAGCTTATTTGCTCCAAACACATTAGGAACAAAGAAGATAACTGTTTTGCCAAATTCCGCCCCACCCGAACTTTTTTTTTTTTTTAAATTAACTTACCAAAGCTACAAATGAGCTAAGGAAAGCAAATGCCACCTTGAGAGAAAGAAGTCACCCAGGACAGCAATAATTTATTATTTTGAAATACCAAACTCCTGATGTAAAGACTTTCATTGATATAAACTGTGAGAAATGGAATTGTTTTGCTTCAGCCATTTTGTATGTCGATGACACAAGCAGGGCTCTGAGCAGCCATTTTGTGTGTCGACAGCACAAGCAGAGCTGTGTAACTTAGAAAAACAACTCCTTAAAAGGAGAAAAGTGTGAATTGAGTTTGTGATAGGCTAACGGGTCATGAAAGAATGTGCGCCCTAAAGTACCTAACCAATGGGAAAAGGGGACAGGACATAAATACCTGAAGTTTTGTAGCTAAGTGTGCTCTTTTGGGGAGACTAGCGACTCAGCTGATTCGTTTATTTTGATCTGGAATAAACTTTTATCTTTGCTTCGAAGACTTTGTCCTCTCTACATTTTTATCTGTGAGTGTGCGTTTCTCACAAAACTGTGCTAGAGGCCCAAGCCTGCAAACACTGAAGTTAACAGCAGCTTTACAATTGACTTAAATGCATACAAGAGAAGGCCCACAGGTAGTCTACAATACTTCACTTTGTGTAGCATCTGTTATATACAAAGCATTACAAAGTCCTCCATACAGTTATGTTTAAAAAAAAACTTAAAAGTTAAGTAACATCAGAGGAAGAGTGACAATTTGAGGAATCGTAATGGAAAAACAGTAATGAGTTTTCAACTGAGTTCTGAAACAAGTATGAAAGTCAAAAGGCAGTCGCAGAACACCCTTCCAGATGGCGGGAGATGTAAAGGAGAAGGCTCTTACAACAGTGAGGAGATTGTCTAAAAGGAAAGGGTGTCAGTCTGTGCTATGCAAACAGAGGGAGCAGAGAGGGTTACAGTAAGAAACAAGTTCAGCACGACAGGCTGGAGCAAGCAAGACCATAGATTTTTTTTAAAGAAACAAGGGTAATTTGAACAGAATGTCAAAATGAATGGGGAATCAGTTTAGCAGTCCAGAGAGAAGGACAGTATGTACTGCATTCAGAAATTTACATGAATTAGCAATGAACATATGCTATTCAGAGCTGGAGCAAACCTTGCAAAAGGGTGAAGGCACCAAAGACAAGCAAAGATAGTTTTTCTTGGTATGTGTTTTCAAATTTATCTAAATTAGGTTTTCCTGAAGAAAAGCAACTAACCCAAAATCCTTGTCTTTTTTCCAAGCCCTTATATTTTGCAGACATTATAGAGACCGTATGAACTCTGGATACTCACAGAACAAGATCCAAGTCTTATACAGGCTTTAGACACCGAAATCCATTTCAGTCAATTTCCTGCAGTGCTTTTAGATGCCTTCTGCATTCATACTCTGGAACTGTGTAGGATAATTATATATTTATCCTATAGTTGTTCTGTTTTGAACTACTGAAATCACATGCACTGGCATTACAAGTGAGCTGTCTCTACTGCATTCACTGACCAGTGAGTGAAATGGTCTTTATGTAGGCAACACTTTTCTACAGCAAGCACCACGATGTACTGTTTCGAACACTAACTCTTAACTTCTGTTCCTCTCATTACCGGTAAGACTGTCTCCCAGCCTGCTCTTTTCTCCTGTAACTTCACTTCCTCTCTTTAACTTTCTTTAGGTCAGTGGACTTTGTTTTGTTTTCCTTCATCTGTAACTTCAGATCTATCCCAGGCCACAGATTTGGACTACAAGCTCCACTCCTTTTCTCTTCTCCACCCTCTCCCTGGCTGCCCTCTGCTTTCCAGTGGCTACCTTGGAGACAGCACCATCTCTAGGGTAAGAGAAAACTATGCAGCTGAAACGGGGAGATTGCTTGCTTCATCCAAACCAGCATTTGGTAGCACAAAACCATTTTCAGACTAAGCAAGGACACCTTGGGAAGAACAACAGATTAGGCTGGGGTTAGTCCATGGGAAAAATAGAGGAATAGCACCCCAGGCCTTTTTTTTGTAATGCTTATACCCTCTGCTTACAACCAGGCTTAATTTAAAAGCAACTTGATTCCTACACATAATTATTTTAGCACTTATAAAACTTTCAAAATATTTTCTTTTTGGGTAATTTTTTAAATAATTTGCAAAAGAAAATATTTTTTCCACTTCTGCAAAGCAAATCTATCATGTCATAACTGCACAAACCATCCAATAACAATCAACTGTTCTATGAGGTATAACTGAAAAACATCCCATGTAAAGTTTAGGACTACATTTAACAAGGCTAGGAAATTATAATCTATTTATAATTGTGCAAAAGAACTATTTGAAGGCCATTTCTTTCTTCTGCTTGGAATAATAATGATGAATGATGTAATTACTTCCTAGAATTTTTAATGCATTTAGCTATCTTTGAAACGATTAAAATTGTTTGAGTCCTGTGGAGTCCCTTATAACTGAAGAAACACCTGAGAGTCGTATCTGTTAATGCCAAATGAAAGAACATTAAAAGTATTTTTTCTTATTCGGCTATTTTCACTACAATAGTTTGCACTAACGCAAATATAAACACCACAAAATACAGATTATGTCCATGATTTACTAAAAACCATAAATCTCAGCTACCTCTAGAGTAGATAGCTCCACACAGCATTTGACATACAAAGCAAGAGCTAGTGCTAATACACAGAACTATAGCTAAATACGTAATTATGCCAAAACTACTATTTGGCTGGAGCACCAGGATTAAGAACCCTCCAGCTTTTTGAAACTGTTTGTAACTTGTAGGGATCTTTGATCTCATCTGAAAGCCAGAATTTCCCACAGAGCACCCTCACATCCATGCCAGAGCATTAGTTCAACGCTGGCTCACAGGGACGAGTAGCAGGTGACGAGCTGTCAACTCCCATGCTGCAGTTCCTGATATATGTTGGAGATCAATCAACACAAGTACTGGACTCTTGTTTTGCCTTGTGAAAAGTGAGAGGAGCACAAACAACAGCAACTGTTGTTGCTGCTAGCTACACAGCAGTAGCAGCGGCTTCTCTAGCACCGTATTTCCTCTCAATAACAGAATACACCTTGTTGCTGAAATCAAAGATGGCAAAACAAGTTCAAGGACTACATAATGATACAGTAACTGCACAAAAAGCAAGCCAATCAATTTCACACTTCATGGTTGAATATCTACTTGTTGCACATGAATCAAAACAAATGTAAAGGTGTTTGTGACTAAATATATTTGCACCTTCTTTGTGTTTCAGTAATATGCTGAAGGAAAGTAAAACTGACAAGTGTTGAAAAATAAATCCAATGCTTAAACGGCTCACATTACACACAGCGACATTTAGTGCTCCTTGTAAAACTTTATTCCAAAGGGTATTGTCAATTGCATTTTTCTAATAAATTTTTCTTCTCCAAGAATGCACGGTATTTTTAAGCACTTTTAGGTGATACTTGAATTGTACTTGAGTAAGTGACATATCAGTATTTTCAAACAAATGTGGCCTCACTTTATTTCAAATTACAGCATGAGCCATAGTTTTGTAGGAGACAGAATGCAAAAAATGGCATATATGGAAGGAAGTACGCTATTACCAAAACCGGCAAATACAAGTGGCAAATGCGGACTCTGCGCATGTGAGTAAACCTCGTCTAGCTATGCGTTGGTCACAGGATCCGTCCATCCAGAGATGTAGGTCTGTGAAGCAGAATGCAGATCTCTGTTTAAAACTACAAAGGTATCACCCTTGCTCGCTGTTCTCTTATTGTCTGCCTACACACTTGTTATAAATGTGACTTTTAAAGGAAAAAACATTCAGCTAACTTGTAATTCTATTCAGAATAAATTCATTCACAACTGCTTGTGAGAATGCTTATTCTTTCTGAGAAACTGCATTTTTTTAAAATATATTTTCATATTCTTCCAGTTATGTATGATTTTATAAATAAGCAGCACAACAAGAGTATTCTGTATGTAAATAATTTGGCAAAAAAAAGTTATTTTAATTGAAGTCATGCTGAAAGGCTTTTAGGTGTGTTTTATAAATGTAAAGACAAAATTTTAAGTTGGATAGATTTCATATGGCCTGCATAATTGCCTAACAACAAGATCTATGTGGGACAGGTTATTTAACACTAGAGACCATTTTGAACTTTTTAACTCTTAAAAGTCCTACTAATTAAAGTAATGAATTTCTATGCATCATAAATTCATTAAGAATTTATTTAAGGCTTCAGATTAGCACTTGAACCTTGGATTTGTTTAGTTTTTAAGTCATTCCTCACAATACTGCTTTTTTCCCTTCTTTCCTCTGTAGCCATTTCGGAAATTTTACAGTTCCAAACAGCTGTCTAACACTGACTTGTCATCTAAAAATGTATACAAGCAGCAAGATAACGAGGGTGTCATACATTATTGAGTCTTTGAAAGCTAGTGGAGCACAATGCCAACTACCTTTAAAGAAACCCAGCAACCCTTGCATCATGACATCAAAACTAGCATAAATTATTGTGTGAGCCACAAAGATCCATAAGCAGAATCTTCCACATTCTTGGAAATTCCATCTTGTTAAGAGGTGGAAGGAAAACTCTAAGGACAGCACTGCAGTAGGTGCTCCAGCGGCTTCTTTTCAGTTTGGTGAAATTCAGCACAAAACTTTGCCATTGTCACATGGCTCCTAAAAGAGACAGCCTTAATGCCACATTTGGTTCTTCCCAGTTCACTTCACACTTTCCACTCAGCATTTCGTTAGCACCGTGAAGCTAAAATCAGTCATTTCCTCTCTACTGGCCTTTCCGTTAAAGACTTCTTACAGTATTTCTTTCTTTCACAGAGTTCTTAGGAAAAGAAATATACTGAGTTACCCTTTGGAAAAATAAAACTAAAAAAAAAAAAAAAAAGAACAACAAAAAACCCCAAAACAAACAAAGCTTTAGGATGACACATGAATTACCAGCCTAAACTGACCCACTGGAACAACTACAAGGATTTAAACAAAAGCCCCCTCTGTTCTCCACAGGGTAAAAGACTTACTTTGGGTGACTAAGCCTCAGTGCTATCATTAACAATATGGTACCCTGATATCACTCTTAACACTCCATCAACAGCATTTTAGAAAATGGTTTTTGCCACAACTAGCTTTTTTTTTTTTATTGAAGTACAATTTTTTAATGGGTTTTTTAAATTAGAGTGACAAAACTATGTTGATGAGGAAATAATTCTTTCACAATACATCCCTTTCAACTAGCTAATTGGTCTAAGAAATTATTGATTTTAACTGACCTATGCCAATTTATACTGCCTGAATTTTTTTCCAATTTTTTTTTGTATTTCTCGAAATTCACATAAGCATCCTTCTTCCTCTTAATATTTCAGGCCACACAGCCACCACTGAGGGACAGACAGGCAACAACTCATTAGCAAGGTGTAAGTGTGGATTAAACTAATTGAACAATGATGGCAGAGCTGTTTTCCTAGTCTAAAGTCACGAGCACTCTTACTTTCTTGATGCCAAGTCAGAAAAGTATTATGGTCCAAGTGAGCTGAGCATCTCATTATGGCAGTTTTCCATATTTCAGCAGCAGAGACAAGGCTTGAAACAGGCTTCACATTTGGCCAAAAATAACCAGACAATTCCATGCAAATGGATTAACTGATGGTTTTCAAATCAAGGAGACTTTCATTCTTTTTTTTTTCCCCCTCAAGGAACAAACTTGCCTCTTTAAAGGGGAACAGAAAAAAGAATTTTTTTTCCCCAGAAACACCTAATTCTAACCTTTCTACACTATTTTCATCAGAACTACTTACACTAGAAAATACTGACCCTGTTTGACAGACTATCTCAAAACTAATGGGAGCAAGACATACTTTGTATTGTTATGTGCAGAACTGCCTTAAAAGCTTCCTTGTCCATGCAAGAAAGAGGTTTAGAGAATGAAGCATAACCAATACAGAAGAAATAGGATTGCTTGCTTGCTTGCTTACTGTTGCACAAGGTACGATATACCAATGCCAAAAAACCCACCAAAGACCAGTTCTTCATAACACTGACCTGACATTCTTCATCTATTCCATATATTTCAGGAAACAGATATAATACAATGACTGCTTCTGATCATTGCCATGCTGAGCTACACTTGGACTGGAAAACTAAAACTGAAAGTTAATTACCTACCAAGGCCTGACATTGCCAAGAGCCTGACAAGGTACTTCATCTATGTACTGTTCAACTGCAGAATGATTAAAACAAAGCAAATTTATGACTAGTTAAATCTAAGTTTGGAAGAAGTAAAAGGAATAAAAACAGAGAAAAAAATAAGTAGCAGTAACACAGTGAAATGTAGATGTTTTGAATTCTTATTAAGTTATCCTAAGGCCTTGAGCAGGTAACTCTTCCATAGAATGACATGGAGACTACAGATAGACATGTAAGTGCTTTTAAGGCTAGAAACTTCATTCTTTCAAAAATCATATATATACTAACCTGTATTTCTCATAAAATTATTGAAAATAATTTGCCATAGAAAATATATTTCACCTTGTGGAAGCTGGACTGGTTCTGCTGAGTTTTCACCGCTCATTAACACAACAAAGCCTGCAGCTGTTCGGACTGAGGCTTGCCATGTTGACAAGGCAACGGGTGGTTCTTGGCATGGGAAAAGGGCTCTGTTGTTTATTGGTGATCCCATTGTATACACACATGGCCTAGATGGAAGGAAAAGAGATTGAAGGTGGAGTTACAATAAGAAATACTGAATTCAGTTTTCTGTCAAAAATAAAACCTACTGTTGTACTGATGTGTTTCTTTTTGCCCTGAGCTATGTAGGTTTCAAACCTGTATGACATGAACTAATCAAAGTATGATCTAAGTAATTTAAGACAGGATGAAGGCAAGCAAGATTACCACAATACATTTTACATAGACTAGAAAAGAGTAACTTCAGTCCTTCCCCTCTCCTGCTTCTGCATGAGCCTTTCAGCCTCATACAAGAGCTCTCAGCTGGACCCATAAAGCCAAACAAAGAAGGCTTCACAGTATCTTCTGAAGATGTCATTGCAGGGCTTCACCAATACCTGTAACACCTCCCTGTTGCCATCACAGTAGTGCTTTCATTATCATTAATCCCATCTCTCTGTACAACTGGTGGGTCATCCAAACTCAGAGCAGTAGATCTAGCCTTGAGTGTTCCTTAGCCCAAGCCTCAATAAATCCTGACGTTGTTACATTTCTTCTTGCAGTAAGGTAATGCATGCTAGCTCACATTCCTTTCAGGGTTTTAACCACAGGGCATATATTGAGAAGAAAGCATGTCTTCCCTCGCAACCTCAGTCTCCTTTCTTTTCACACAGCAATCTTCCCCATAGTATTGCTCTTTTTGCAGTTTCTCTAACCCTCTCCTAGAGGCAGCTTCTTCATCTAGTGCCCCTTTCCAATTTCAGCTGCCGTATTTCGTGCCAGCCAATTTCTTATTAGAAGCTTAGCCACAACTGCAAAGGCAACAAGGCCTTTCATTAACTCCTTCTAGCTTGCTATTGTTGGTGCATAGATGTAATAATTCTTGTTTTAATTATTTAGTTGCATTTTGCAGCTTTATCTTAATTCCTAGTACTTGCATAACACCACCCCTTAGCTTAAAAAAAATATGTTTTCAAATATAAATTATATAAACTAAACACAGTCAGTAGGTTTTTCCAGCTAAAGAAATAAAATCTTGAAAGCATCACTTCACTGCACTGAGTTTTTAAAAACCTATGATATTTAAAGCCAATCTTCTGGGAGCACAACACATTATTTTGTGAATGCTTGAGGCTAAAAATATTCTGATCAGTATCTTTCATCACTTGAGTTTAACAATCATCATAACACTTGGAAAACAGGAGACAAATTGTTAGGGCAAAATGGATTTTGCAATGGCTAAGATCTGAGCATCTTATTTACTCCCTTCCAAACAACTCCTCCATTCAAATTATTCCTTCCCTAAAGCCAAGTCTAAACTACACAGTGGGAAAGAACTTGGAGACACGGATGGCCACAGATGAAAAATATTCTGAAACTATTTTTGCCCTCTTGTCAAAAAGGCTGTCTGTGCTATTGGATCCAGGGCTGTTCATTCCACAATCAAGTTACTGTCGCTTAACTAATGCAGGCCAGCTGATCTTTCAGCAAAACAGGGAGAGAAAGTGCAGTTTAAGTAGGCCTATTGTTAATGTACACAAACAGAAAAAGAAAATAATCTGTCTTCTCTTGCCATGTATCAGTGTGAATAGACTAGGACACAGATATCCCGTGAAGCTCAATAGATAACTGCAGTGCCAACAAAGTCTACTGGTTATCTTTTACCCAGTAAAACACAATGCACAGCTAAATGTAGAAGACCATTAATCTGTACAAATCTTTAATTAGCTTTAATTTCTTTGGCATTAATCTCCTAAAACTGATTCTGTAACCAACTCTGATATACATAAAATAAGTGGGTTCTCTCCCAGAAAAAGAAACCGTGCATGGCAGTGAGTTCACAAGAAAAAGGAAGACCTTCGAGGAGGTTCTGCTTCCTCCGTATAACGCTAGCCAAGAGATGCTGGGCATATTATTTACCCTAAAACATGTGTGCGCTGGGAGAGAATGGGGAGGAAAGGATGGTTCCTCACTCATGAAAACTTTATCAAAACACACAGCACTATAAAAAGAGATCCTAGCAGAGTTTATGGGAATGACAGGAAAGATGGGGTTAAGAACTGCTGATATACATATTTTACCAATGATTTACCATGCACTTCTGAAGGCTATTTTGCTGGGTGCCATTGGTACAAGCCCGTCTTAAGAGCAATATAGGGGATTTCCATAACCTGAAGAAATTTCAGAGGGAAATGTCACAATGACTGAGAACATGGGGTGGCAGAACAGCACTGAGCAGAATGTTGCAATGCTGTAACAAATACAATACAAACTTAACACGACCAGACCCTACTGAGACCATTAATGTTACCTGTGTCTCAGGGAGCACTTTCTACCTGCAGACCATATAGTTTTTTACAAATAATGCCAATACCATTTTGCAGATGAGGAAAATGAAACACCATGAACAGGTTTCCATAGTGCTGGTGTTCACGCTGCACCTACAGGCTTAGTTGCAAGCCTGCCAGTCCAATAGCTTTCACATTGGACTAGGAAGCCCCTCATGAGAAATAATACATATTACATAATTAACTTTTTTTTTTCCCTAAAACATTTTAATGCTAAAATAGATACACAGGCAGGTCACAAGTCTCTGCTATGAAGGCCTAAGTAGAAAGGGAATTAGAAATGTGGAGAAGAAGTGGCCAAGCACCTAATTTTTTCTTCAAAACTAGGGACTCCTTTCTACTCCTCACCCGTTTAAATACCATTTTTGTCCAGGTATACTTATTAACTTCATTATTTCAAACGAAAATGTATTCAAATATGTCAAAGTATACTAAGAAAATAGTAATGAAACACACAAGTTCTAAATTTCAAGACAAAACTATCAGGACAACAATTATATCAGATTTTAATTAGACATTCATACATTCACAGCAAGATCACCTGGAGGCTTGACTGAAAGCATGCTGTCAACTGAGATGTCAGCTAACACTGAACAGTCTCCTGTTCTGCTTTAGAGAAGAACATTCATAAGGTGAACCCATGATTTTTCCTTCATCTTTTCTCCTTTCAATGCAATTTTTAATCTACTTTCTTCTCACCCTAAAGTATATCTTCACAGATTTTTTTTGCTTCCCTTGACAAATCATGTTTTACTGTGCTAACTTTACAGTAGTAATTTCTTTTTACAACGCTGGTAATAGTGCAATGTTACTTTAGGACACCCACTGCAGCTGACAGTTTTCTTTGTTCTGGGTCAGGCAGCACAATTCCTGAACATAAGAAGACCAGAAACATAATTCTTACCCTGATATGGATGAGATTTTTCACCTGATTCAGAAAAACTACTAGCTAACCCAGGTACATCAAAGAATAGCAATGACAAATAATTAGTTTTAGAATGCCTTTGTCATTTGATACAGTATTTGCCCTTTTTTCTGATTCATCCCTACCACTGCCAGCAAGAAACTTCACGGTTCCTTTCCTTTCTCCTCCTATCTATCCTTTCCATCTCTCTTCTTTCACTTTAATGGTCTTGTAACATTCAAATCATCTACTTAGGTAATATATTGTTGTGGGAAAGTAATGGAAGATCAGCGAGGAGAATTGTAAATGTAATCAATTGACTTGCACCTGAGGTGTCAAAAAACCACATATCACACCAATCATCATTTAGTCTTATGTGCTTGACAAGTAGAACATCTGCACTGAGATAACACAGGTCTGTGATGGACTCAGAGGCAGCTTATTGAACACGCTTGAGAGGCCTGCCCTGCTTTGGAAAAAGTGAAAGCACAGTGGAAAACTACACCTGCGTGAATCCCTGAAATACGGGCAAGAACAGCAGGTTCAGACTCTCTCCCTGTCTCTGTCTCTCACTAGCAAGGACTCTCTCACTAACAAGGATTCTCTCTAGTAAGGACCGAGCTCTGCAGTGCCTGTGTTCCCACTTGCATGCCTCTGCCCAGGTGGTGCTTTGGATATTCCCCAGTTCACAGGTATTGAGATTAAATTTACTCTTTGCATTTCATCCATGGTTTTGTAGTTGTTCCTGCATCCTACCTATGTTGGCTCACACAGTTTTTATGCCACCCATAATCTTTGCCACCATAGGTTGGAAGAGATAAGGAAACTGAATACAGCAAAAGTAAGATAAGCAGAGAATTCAGGCTATTTGTCTAATTAGCTGTTACATTGGAAAAACAACCACAAAACACAATGTGACTAGTAATTACTATGACTAGTAATTCCCAGTGATAAACAATCCAGGCTACTGTAGAAATCAAGAAATAGTTATGGCATTGTTTGGTTTCTCTCCAAGAGGAGACTTTGGGCTGTCTGCTCAGTAATCTCCCAGAGCCAAGGATTCTGAGGAAAAATTGATTCATGCAACCCTAACTCATCAGTATTCCATATATTTTCATAACATAACAAAACCAGTTCAAACCAGCTCTTGGCAGATCTCCCTCTCCCATATAAGCATATCAATTATAATAACAAATTAAGCTACTACCTTAAAGTTAATAACAAATGTTCAGTTGATACTCTATTCTCCAAACAGGAATCTGCAGGTCTTCTTTGAGATACCTACCATCAAACACCTGAATCACATCCTAAGGCTCAGCCATGTCAGCCTGCTTTGGTTACTGCCTGTTTGAAGTTTTCTCAAGGAAAATGCTCAACTTAGCAACTCTGTATCTTTCCTGCATTTGAAAAAATACATTCCCTATTTCTTCAAGGGTTGTCTCCGTGTAAGGATGTAAGGTGGTAACCTCCTGCAACTACAAGGCCACTCCCTGTAAAACCATTGCTGTTTGCAGACATTTCTTATTCTAAATTACAGTGTCATTTCCACAAAGCAGCAGGATTTCCTGGCACCTAAATCACACCAACATTTTTGTTCTGCCTGTGCTGGTTTCAGCTGGGATAGAGTAAATTTTCTTCATAGTACCTATTATGGGGCTATGTTTTGGATTTGTACTGAAAACAGCGTTGATAATACAGGGATGTTTTAGTTACTGCTGAGGCGTCGTTATACAGAGTCCAGGCCCTTTCTGCTCCTCATATCACCCTGCCAGAAAGTAGGCTGGGGGGGCACAAAAAGTTGGGAGGGGACACAGCCAGGACAGCTGACCCCAGCTGATCAAAGGGATGTCCCATACTGTATGATGTCATGCTCTGCATATAAAGCTGGCAAAGAAGAAGGAAGCGGGGAGACATTCAGAGTGATGGTATTTGTCTTCCCAAGTAACCATTATGTGGGATGGAGCCCTGCTTTCCTGGAGATGTTGGAGCACCTGCCAGCCCATGGGAAGCAATGCTTTTCCTCACATGGCTTTTCCTCAACCTATTAAACTGTCTTTACCTCAACCCACAACGATTCTCACTTTTAGCCTTCTAATTCTCTCCCCCATCTCAACCGGGGACAGAGAGCAAGTGGCTTGTGGTGTTAAGTTGCCAGCTGGGGTTAAACCATGACAGTGCCTTATCAATTTATATATCTGCAAGGTGCCAATGATTGTCATCAGATTCCAACAGAGCAGGTATTTTTCTTTTGATTTTTCTGTTGAATAAAACACCAGTCAATAACTACCCATGCCTTTTTCAAACCAATCTCCAATTTAAAAGTACTGAATTGGATTATGAGATATGTGATTCCACTGACTTTTCCAGTAATCTTTGTTTACTCTGATGCTGGTTTTCCAATAGCTGGATAGCTACATTTCTAAACTGATACTTCACTGTAAATTTCTTGGGCTTTTGCCCACTAGTTTGTGGTCCACATCAGGTATATCAATCCTGCTTCTTCTAGACATAGTACATGCACCATCTCCTGTTCAAAAGTTTTATCTTTTGGTACAGCCATCACTGGGAAGCAAGGATAATAAGGATAAGACAGGGCATACCTTCTTCATCCAAAGTAAATCAATTTAATACGTATTGTGCTCCTACTTTTCCTCTAACAACAAGGATTTTTTCACTTGCTTTGACTTAAATTTTTGGCAAATGCAATATGCTTAACAGCTTCTTCAATGTTGTTATAAGAAAATTTCCTAAATTTGAAGTCACACATCTGACCAATCCCTCAGGTTTTCCGTTCCCTGTACATTTCTTAATACTACTTCTGTAACAGCTCAGGAAGTACCACCTGACTGCTTTTAAACAAAATTTAATTTCATCGCCATGGTTCCTGCTTAAATGGCAGTAAAGATTGGAAATAACTGACTATTGGCAGAGAAAACAGGAGATTTCCTAATTGCTCTTTTTCCACAGCAGTGAACAAAAAAAATACCACCTCTTGTAAGCCTTTGTCTTTAAAAACAGAAGACAGTTTTCCTGTGGATATGAACTGTGATACAGCTGGAGTTTCTCATCTCTATTCTGAAATCAAATGTTGCTTTGGTTCCTTTGCCATCAGTCCAATTCACAGACAACTTTGATACAACTCTTCATTCTTTCTATCACTCTTTAATCTTCTGTGTTTTCACCTCCCTTTTAGACTTGCAAATTAAAACATTACACTTTTATTGTTTATATGTTATGGTATTTTTATGGATAGTGGTATTTTCATAATACTGTCTCACTCCCTGCCTCCTCTGATCTAGTATGGTCCCCTCATTGGCACATTTTAGTGAAGTAACTTGCCTTTTGTACTCCTTCTTCCTGAAGGAGTATTATCAGCCTTACCCCTTGTACTCGGGTATGCAGTGCCTCTGTGAGTGCCCAGCACTTCCTTCCTCTGGCCTGTGCCGCAAGCATCCATGTACCACACCTATATCTGAGTATCATTTGTCCTACCAGGCCATGAAACTTGCTATAACTCTGAGAAAGTATTAAGTTAACTACGAAAACCTCATTTCTCATGGTCTTCCTTTTTAATTAGGTCAACTAATTCAGAAGAGCTATTTTAAAATTTTTAGAAATATTTGTTTGTTGCCATCCACATTTCCAGAAATACCAAATCAGTTAATTTTCTGCTCAAGATCTGCCTACTTTTTTTTTTTGGTTTATTTTTATTTTACTTCTCCATTCTATTCCTGATACCGTAGTTCTTCCTTAGAAATCACTGTGTCAGACATGAATAATCCAACAAACTTCAGACTGCTTCATTAATGACTCAATTATAAATATTCAGCACTGGGAACAAAATTACACAAAATAACAGAAGTGAATTCCCCACAGCTGATGGATGGTAACTACTTAGGATTATGTCTGACTTGCCTGGATTCTGGAGCATCTTATTCTCCTAAACCTTGCCCATGAAGAAAAAACAGCTCTTTATTCCGTTCCTGTGTTTCCAGCATCCAAGAGCACAGAATGATGCTAACTCATGCCACTGAAAAATAAATATCTATTTTCATAACACATTTTCTAATTTGCAGTTTGAAATTGTGAAAATCTGACTCATTTTTCCAGTTTCTACCCTGGAAAAAATTTGGTTTGAAAATATCAAATATATCATGAAAATTCAATGGATGCCTCAGTCTCCATAAAGGCTATAGATACAGGGTTACATTGGCACAAACCTGTATTACCAGTGAAACAGATAACTTTACCTTCCAAATTAACCTCAGTAGTACGTTCCAAACAACTCCTATAAGGCATTCCCTTCCCTCCCAGCTATTTTCAGTTAGATCAGCTCCCTAATATGCCTTATCACTCAGCTGTACACACACCTATGTCATCATACCAGTAGTGGAAGGAAGCAGCATCCAGGTTGAGAGAGGTCAAGAGTGTCTCTTTCAGCAAGTGTATTTTGGTAGGCTTCTTCCTCATTCCTTTTTAGCTCTCCCTCCTTCCCTCTTTTCATTAGTACCAAATAGCTTTATGGTTGACTCTGTATTGTTAATGCACTTTGGAGACAGAAAATACAAACACAAAGCATTATGCTGAATTTTGAGGGTAATCAGAAAGACTTCAGACTAAGCAGGGAGAAGCTGTGCGATCCAGCCTGGAAATCAGTACAATTACGCTTTTCTTTTTTCCTTTGCAGGCCTACTGCAAATGTATTATAAGTATGGCCTAAAATGCACAGGTATGTGAGCATTACTTGTAGCCAATACCCAGACAATATCCACTGCAAATTGCTAGCTCACCATAGCCAATTGCTAGCTCACCATAGCCAAATGCCACTCTTCACTCTTAAGTGCCAGTCATTATGGACACAAAGAACAATTTTGCAACCTTTCGATGGTCATCTGACCTCTGTAGGACATAAAGATGATAGACTTAAATGATTTTAAACCAAAACTTTGAAAACTTATTGGAAAGAAATCATTCCTTCCACATGCAAAATGGTCACATTTTGCTTCTCCAGCAGTCCCTACATAAACCAAAACAATTTCATAGTTCTTGCAAACTGTTCTGAGACTTAAGGAAATTACATATACTGAAATGTATTCAACTCCCCTTCTCCATCTTTAGTAAATAACATTGTTGTGACTGACACTAGAAACATGGTGTTTAGAACTACACAAAATGTTTTTTCTAGGTTATATTTCCATATTCAGAAAGTTCATAAACATGGACTTCTATGTGTAACCTCCTGGAAATTAGAGATCACTGCTCATGAAATCACTTCCAGCTTCAAGCTTTAGCTAAATATTGGAGAAACATGTTTATCATATTCCCACTACCCTGAATATTTATAAAAAAATTGAAGTTTAGAACATTTACGAAAATTTCAGTCTCTCTCAAAAGAGAGTATCAACTATGAAGTAAATATTAAAATAGTAAAAAATGAAAAATTTCAATGTTGCTATGTGTGCTTTTATACAGTTTTTATTCAGTCCTTACTGTATGCAACATACTACGTAACACAGTCTGATTGATTATAGTGCCAAAGAAGAGTATGACTTCCTAAGGGCTTATCTTCAGAAGTACCCACATTTATGAATAGCTCGTGTTACCAATACATCTGAACAATTGCAACCACTCTCTTCGAATATCATTTGCATTTCAAAACATATGTGTCTTAAGGAGAGGCAGGCTTGAAACAACCAGTTTCAAAAAAGGTAAAAATCTCTCTTTTTTATCTGCAGACAAAAAATAATGAGGAATTGTGCCAGTCTCCATACCAGTGAGATCCAGCCTGACGGCAACTCCTAACACGAGTACACAGAACAGATCACAATAGGTTCGTCTGAGGTTTTCTACTAGTTCTTTGATGTTACTGATTCTGCTGAAACAGCAAACTATTTAAACAGGAAACCAAGATCTGTTTTATTCCTACGTTAGGTACTACCTCTTTGGGTATACTCCTAATCACTATCTACCTCGGGTGCTTTGGCTGCACATTACAGAAATGCAAGATTATTTGTAATGTATGTGGAACCATGCAGTTCAGTGATGTCTGTGATACAGTTGACCACTGCATCTGAAAAGAAGCATTTAATTACAGAACATATGCTAGCATTAGCACTTCTACCAAATTGTAGATTTGTTTGCTGTATTCACCTTCATAGCTTTCAAAAAGGCAAAAATATTTCCTGAATTCTTTAAAAATACATGGATATTTTAACCTAATAAAGATAATAAACTAGACAGGTACAAAATATTTTTTAAAGGCAAGACAATTAAATTGATCAAATAAATATCAAGATATCATAATAACTTTTTTAAGGAGATCATTTCACATTTTCCGCTATTTTACACTTTGGAAAACTCGTACAAGGTTAACTCTTTCTAGAGCGTTTCCCAAAAACTGCTCCATAATCCTGTCATAGCTTCTAAAAATACACTTTTTCCATAGCATTCTCATGAAAATCATACACTCTGAGTAACTCAACCCATCCCCTTTACTTCCCCAAATTTCTCCTTTTCTGTATATCTGATATCTACAGCTCAATGCAAAAAAAAAAAAAAAAAAAAGCATGTGCCTGACCTATTCATGTACCTATTCAGGTATGCCAAGGTAAACAATGCCCAGGTAGCTTACGGGATTAGGACCCAGTACTGAAAGGTTTCAGTGTCATGGAATGTCTTGCATTGATGTCTTTCATATCAAAGTTACTCTTTCATTCCTAATCCCACAATGAGGAAATGAGTTCCATTCCAGTTGCACATTAATATCAACAAAACCATTAACTAATTTATGGCAGCACTAAAAATGGCAGCAAGTAGTGCAGAAAAAAAAGTGGGAGGAATCTCCCATTAGAGGTGAATTCGCGAGGCTGTTTGCTAAATTACTCCTTTGATTACCCCTTTGATTTTAACCCAAATGTGTTTAATCCTTTTCTTAAACATGAAGTGATGGAATCCCAGGATATTCTAATGAATAAGGATTCTTAACAGTGATCATGAGAAAGCATTTAATTCGAAACACGCTGGTAGCCACGCTGACTTAACACTGCTACTTACTCCTAAGATTTAGGCAAAACTGCTTAAGCATTTTGATGGGCTGGCAAAAAGTTCCTGCTTCCTAATAATGAAAGATGTTTTATAGACATTATTCCCTTCACAAAGTGGTTACTAGTGTCTAAAATAAGTTTTTATTTTAAATCATTTTATAATACTTAATATTAGCAAGAATACCTCAAACAAAAGTATGATTTTGTTAAAATTGGAACATTACCTTCTCAGTTTGAAACCCCAGTGCTGTATTGTGCTAGTAACAACTGAAAAACTTTGAAACAGAACTGCTCTTTGTTCATGATAAAGAGATGACAAACATTTAATCAACATTTTTCTTTCTATTTTAGTAATTATATTATTGATCACTGTAAAAAGTTACCTGCCAATTTTAAGAAATTATATAGTCCTTGTAAGTATATCTTTTGGAGACACAAAAAAGTGTATATATTTATACATATATGTATATATATGTGCATACCCACATATACTCACAAACATACTCTATTCCTCTATTTTGCCCTGGTTTTAATACTTATGTATAAAGGCCCCAAAAAGCATGTTACTACAAAAAACATGTTCTAAGGCTAAAGAAAACCTTCCTTCATGATCACCAATGTATTTTCTAGTATCAAAAGCTCGAACACAGAAATGCTGAAATTCCATATGTTCAGTTTCTCTACTGAAAACAGAAGTGTGCCCTGCTGTGCTAACATTAGGTTTGCATACACATATCTCAACTTGCTTAAACTCATCCCACAAAGCTTTAACTCATTTTTTTGTGCGTTATAATACATCATTGTTTAAAACAAAATGGAAGTCTTTATGAAATCGTGCATAGGCTAAATTTCAAAACATTGTACTAGTGTCAGATTAGAGGAAACATATTGAAAGTGGCTGCACAATGCTTGTACTTTGTTATTTGCTTCACTTTGCTTCTGGGCTAGAACCATAGATTATTGACTCCTCTGGGAAAGGATTTGACATCTGCCTAAAACAGCACCATATGCATAATTTGGAACAATTTAAAGAATTCCCCTATGAGAATATAATGTAATAGTACTTCCTTCATGCATTATATAAATGGGCTTTATTTTTAGAAAGGGAAGGAGAAATATGACAGCATTTTGTACAATGTGCTTTACCACTATATTTATGGGTTTATCACATACAGAGTTTGATTTTAAAAGTGGAGCAAGAAAGATTCTATTGACTCTGATAGGAAAACTTACTTTCTGACAGGCACTAGTTTCTGGAATACCCTACAAAAGACTGAAAATAAACCATCTTGAGACTATTTGTTACTATCAGGCTGCCTAACCCATGTCAAGCTATCTTTTCCTGCTTCATTACCGATTCATACCATTCCACGTGCTTGTGTATAACTGCCATGAAATGATCTCTAAAGCAAGAATACTGCTTTGCAGTGAAAGGAAAAAAAGAGTCAAAACTAAAAGATGTTAGTGATTCGGATCCTTAAAAGAAATCTTCAAATGCTCAAAAGACACAGACCACACACAGAAGCTGAGTGTTTCTAACATTAGTCTCAAAGACTTTAGTAAGGGGCAGGTAGACATGGACACATTGTGCGAGCGCTGGCAATTGCCCTACCTTTGCCTGCAGTCAAAATTCAGAATTTTCATAACTGAAGATACTATATTGAGTTAAATTTCCTAAACTCATACCAAAAATAACTCCTTGGGGGCTGAGGAAGGGAGGGGAAAGGGGAAGAGGTAATGAATATGACTGAGACATTCGTGGACTTGATGCTGACGATGGTTTAGCAGTAGAATTACCTAACCACCAGATGTACAATTAAAAGGCCTCATTTTCCACCCTAATGTGGATACCAGGGAGAATACTCTTAATTTCTCTTTGCCTAACTAAAATGAAAGGTAACTATCCATCTCTAGTTTGGGAATGAAAAGCAAGTATTCAGTTAGACCAAATGTCTTCACCTTCCAACTTTGTTCCTGTTTTTTAGTTATCACAAAAAACTAACAGCATTTAAATCCAGCTTTCAACACTACAGTAAAAAAAAAAAAAAATCAGTTGTGGAAGTCCAGAGTGGATTGTAGTTTCCCTCCTACAAAGAGCTTATCTTGAAGATTTTTGTACAGCACTGCATACCTTCACAAACACTAGATAACATGCCAATTCTTCTTGCAGTTTCAGTTTGCAGTTCATTGCTGTCATCAATGTACTTTACATAATAGATAGAGATTTTAAAAGTTGATTATGAGAGACTAAACAGGAAAAGACAGCATTGCTAAACTTATTACAATATTGACAAATGACTAGTTGTGAAGCAATTCTATTAAATATTACGTACACTGATCTTTAACCTGTATGATCAGCTGTGTAAGCCAGAAGGGAAAAAGAAGATGAAGTTTTGAAGTGAAGATAACCTGTCATGCATACCTTCTCTTTCGCTAAGTGATAATTCCCTATTGCGTGCACACACTTATTCCAATACACAACAATTATTTACTGTCACTTAGAATGAGCAAACGTGATCACTTAGACAAGCCTGAGGTCTGCAAGTCCATTGGGGTTTCTTGAGCAGAGAGTTTGTCTATCCTCCTACAGGACAGCAACAGGATTCAAACCAAGGATGAAATAAAAACAGTGGAAGAGAATGCTTGCCATCTTCACATAGTTGCTTAGCATTACACAATTCTACATTCTCACACCTACGTCTAAAACACAGTTATGTGTGCAAAGCTTTCAGCTAATAGTTACGTACCTGCCGCTCTGGTCTGTAGTCCATGTAACAGATCGTCCCTCTGGTTTTGTTTTGTACCATATCCTTATTGCATGAGGAAAGTCTGTTGGAGTCTGAATTCCTGATTTCCTTATCTCCAAGCTCCAAGTGCTAGTAGTAAACAGAAGCTCTCCACAGCCAGGCGCCTGGCTGCAGCAAGTAAAATAGTATAGCTGTTCCTTCCAGCGATCAGCAGGTAAAGTCACAAGTTCATGTACAATCTGATTCCTGAGATTTTCCAGCACCTTTGAAACATCAGTTAGCTTGGCAGACCTTGTGAATTTTTCAATGCCTGACACAGCAGCAACATCTACCTCCTCAACCTTTAGGACGGATAAATCACAGCAGTCCAATACCAGCAGAAAATCCTCGTTCCCATGATTCTCTATGTCACAGCAGTTCTTTGAACTAGAAATCCCAGAAGCCTGTTCCTTGTTGCTATGGTTACCATTTTTATCAGAAGTATCTTCTTCACCTTTACCACAGACAGCAAAATCATCATACTCCATTTCAGCTGAACAGGCACTCACGTTTGTCACAGGACTGGGGCAGGGTTCAGATGCCCTCATTTTACAGGTTTCATCAAACTGTGACTGGCAGCCTTCCTTGCCAGTACTGCTGGTTTTCCTGTACCGGCTCCCAGTCTCAAAAAATAAAACTATGACGCCTTCAATAACTTTACTTTTAAAATCCACATCCAAGTCCAATATATAGTGCTTTACAAGCATGTGGCTAGTGTTGGCCATTAAGGGTAAGTCATCCTTCATGGGGTCTAGCTGTGTCTCCATGTTCCAGTCTATTGGGCAACAGTTTTACAAAGCCTTAGACATTTCCTAAATATGATGTCTCCATGAAAAGCCAGGATATTCAGCCTCCCAGTGCCAAAAATAATTTTGATTAATATTACAGTATTGAAAGTAATTGCAGTTTTTCCACTTCTTGCATTCTATTAAAAAAAAAAAAAAAAGCAAGCAGATAATCTTTTAACAACTGTTTCTGAAATGCACTAAATCTAAAAGTTATTTAAAGTCCAGTTACCTTTATTAAAAATAGTACAGCCAACGGGTGATTGTGTCTCCACAGAATGGCATCAAGCTAGTTGCTTCAGGATTTGGTGTCAAGAACCTCTGGCTTTATATTTCAGAAAAGATCTCAAGTGAAAATATTTCTAGACAGCTTTTACAAACAGAAAGAAACAAACTTTACTATAGGCATCCTGCTGACTCTCTTCACCCACCGTAATCATTCAGAAAAGATACATGGTTATACAACATCTAATTCAATTTATTACTGCACTGTTTGTTTTTAAGGTTGCTGTATTTATTTTAAATGCATTACCTCAAAAGATAGTGAACATTTTTCTACTGTAATTCTAAGTAACAAGAGTAAGCCTAGATCACCTCATATGTCTTAAAGTTTTAAAGTAATAATTTAATAGATACAATGCATCTCCCGAGATTAATATACTTTCTACACTACAACTGCTCTTATATCAGCACTTCTAGAAAATTACAAGAAAATGAGCCAATTTACTATGAATGCATTCCAAGTATTCCGTTGAGATCGCTCATTAAGATTTTTCAAATTTATAGTTAAATACTTAAGGTATATGATTATGTCTTAACAGCTGGAATCCCACTGACACTCGGGATAATAGTATTTTACAGAAAACAAAAGGTCTTCTCACTGGAAAATATGCAAATACCTATAAAAGCAAGAAAATATTAAAATGCATCAACATATGATTCTATGATTTATTGCAAAAGCAGGCAGAAGTTCATCACAGAAGTTTGTCACGCATACTCTGTTTTGCTACAACCATTGAGCTAAAGTTATGCACTTTTTGTCTTTTTGTCTACTTTCTTGACTAGAAATAGACATCAGAGGAAGAAGTAATTGTTAGGACGTGCAGTTCTCTCCCTGCCAGTTCAGAGATGCTTGCGTGATAGGCAGCCAAGCCTGTTTTTAAGTGCCTTAAGTGAACTGATATTCCCTTATGACATTGTTTCACAGTTTCACAGCATCATCATGGACTTCAATGTTCAAAGTCAGCTTTTGTGGAGTTCTCAAAATCAGCACAGAAGAGAACCCAGATTCTCCCAAGACCAGCTGTTTCTTTTGCAGGAACCCAGGGCATGCTATTAAGGTAGGACCAGTAAGTGAAAGACTTGGACCAAGAAATCATATATACTATTCCCTGAACTAGCTTCACACAAAGCACAGATCTCCTCCCTTCTTTGATGGCTTTCTACCAGTGAGAAACAACTTTTGCAGGGATGTCTTTAAAGACAAGCTGAGAAAAATCTTCCTTTCACTTTTATATCAGTCCTGCACTTTCGCAAACATATCAGGGGACCAACCTCAGCTTACTTCAGAAGGCCATCTTTCCCTGAAATAT
>NW_009648536.1:2083158-2093007 GCF_000708025.1 Charadrius vociferus
TTGACAATTGCCTGCAAGAGACACTCACTGCATCTTTTGAACTGCTTCCAGTAGATAGTCCTCTGTTGTCTGTTTGAGAGCTTTTCCCAAACATTTTTTTCTGAATTTAGTCATCTTCTTGTTCATCATAACAGTTTACTATTTTGAGTGCTTTCAAACTTCACATATTTGCAAGAAAACACTTTGCATCTTGCACTGCCTTAACTGATGTGTACATCTGTGTACTTTCAGAATTCAACCTTGTATCAGAATACAAAACCAGATTCGTGTGTAAAAACTGAGTCCCAGTGATTTCATTGTGGCTTTGCAAAGATTACTTATCTTTGCAGATATATGTGCAATGTTGATCTGTGTTTTGCCAGTTTGACTTTTAAAAAAAAAAACCACAAAAAAAAACAACCAAGGAAGGTGAAGAATTAAGTGCCCTGAAATGCATATTGGGCCCTAATATCATCAGAGTGATTGCTTTCTACTTAATTTAAGGAAGTCTGGAAAATAGTACAGATGTGGAACTAAAGCATTCAGGAAGACCTGTAAGAAAGCAAACCTCAGCTTGGTAAATAAGCAATGTCTATAAATAGCATATAGTAATTACAGTCATGTCCTTGTCTTGACAGCTAACTGGAAATATCAGTAGAGCAACCAAAGGTTCTAAATGCTGCGACATGAACAATGCATCTATGATGACTGTGCGTAGGGCTCTGGACCAAACTCGATGTTATCTGGATTTTGTTCTGACTACCAAAACCTTGACTTCTGACAGGTTAGCTGAGTAATGTTGTTAGAGAGAAGAAATAAAGTGCCTTGGAGGAGGAAAAAAAACAACACTGAACTGGCATTCAAGAACCCCTGTTTTGCACAAATACTTAGATTTTCTCATTTGAAAACCAGGTATAATGTAATGCTGGTACATTTTATAACATGTGAATACATTTATTAACAATAAATATTTGTGCTATACTAATAAAAGTGTTTATATCCCTGTTTTTCTGTTTTCCACTTGGAAGATGTGATTAATTTCTTATCTCAACAGTATTAAGATAATTATACTAACTTACATTAAATTCTCAGCTACCGTGGTAAGACGCACCTCTGAACACCTTAAAATAAATAGTAAAGCTGCAGTTCAATGCCTACAAAACTACATTTATTTTGTATTTAGAGGACTGTCAGATTTATTTAACATGAACTAACAGGGTAGACTAAAAGCTGACAAATAGTGTCATACAAGTAAACTCAATCCAAATTTAAAAAAAACCCCACAATTAATTGAATCATTATCAAAAAATTAAATTCTATAAATATAAATTCTATTCAAAACTATTAATACCAAAACATTAAATCCATGACAGCCGAGAGACAATTGAAAACAAAGGTCAACGAGACTAAAAAACACACAGAGTGGACATTCATTTTCTACAGTTGAAAGTTTCAGATCAACACTTCTGTTAGTGGAGATGACACATCTGATCATGTTTGCACATAGAGCAACAGACACGAGGAACACACTTGTAGACAAGTAACAACTATTACTGCATGCACTCTGACACTGAATTTTAATTCAGCTGTAACACCATGTCTGTTTAATCCTACCTCAAATCACCTTAACTGTAGATATCTCAGCTTTCAAAAATGGTAGGTGGCCTCTCTATCTCCAAGCACTAGTGAGTGAATTTAAATGGCTGTTTTCAGGTGTTTCAACTTCTGAAACTCTGAAGAATTTTTTGATTAAATATTTTTAAGAAGCCTACAGAACATTAGAACTGTGCAAAAAAGCAGCTGATATGCTACTCTATTCTGATGGTGTTGGGGACTCACTCATTCAAATAACTTTGTATTTTTGTACTGTACTTTGATCATTTCAGGCTGATATTGACTTAGCAAAAAGCTCTGTCTTCTGTGCAAAGCATGCTTCTGTCATGAATGATAATTCTACTTCTCCACTAAAGCCTCACGCTGGAAGTTGCCTCCTATAAAGTGAGGTGGTGTCTCAAGTAATTTGACATAATCCTATTTAGAGCTCTCCTAAGTGGGAAATAAACTGAATTTATGCACTACAGTTTTAAGACAGGGTAGTAATGAGTGCTTTTCATTTAAATGTTAATTTTGTAATAATTCCACCAATTTTAGCTTTTAAAAAGTAGAAGTTACATTATGAAGGTACAGCAAACTCCGCTAATCAGCTGTGGAGTTTCTAAATATGAAGACTTCAGATGGTATAATCTACAACAATGGATAGCAAATTATATGAAAAAGAACACTGAAGAAGTCCAAGGAAATATATGACCATGAACTTATTTTTTCATTGTCAATCTTGGGATACACATCCTCGGTGTGAATTTCTGTCTACAGATGTTAATTGAAGGTCTGATACTTCATACTAGTTAACGAGGTTGTAGAGAGGTGGGGGTCGACCTCTTCTTGCTAGTAACAAGTGACAGAACAAGAGGAAATGGCCTCAAATTACACCAGGTTAGATCTGGGATGGATGTTAGGAAAAAGTTCTTCACAGAAAGGGTTGTTAAGCATTGGAACAGGCTGCCCAGGGAAGCGTGGGAGTCACCATCCCTGGAGGTATTGAAAAGATGTGTAGACGTGATGCTGAGGGACATGGTTTAGTGGTGGGGTTTGGCAGTGTTAAGTGGATTGCTGTACTTGATGCTCTTCAAGGTCCCTTCCAACCTAGACTATTCTATGATTCTATTCTATGATTCTAAAGGGTACCTGCTTCTAGCTAAACCAAGCATATTTTGCTAACAGGTTCACCATTCCGTTTTTCAATATCCAACTGTTGCTGGTTTATTTTCCACATAGAATTTAGCTTTAATATGTATTTCAATGCTATAGTACTAGGGTGATCTTCCACATAGTATTCAGAGTCGCTACTTAAAAATATTAATTGTAACAATTAAGATGTCTAAACAATGTTGTCTGCATTGTTTTTTAAAAGAAAAATTCCTTAAGAATCTTTTTAAAGGCATCTTAAGACATCTTCTGCAAACTATATGACAGATTTTCAGAAGGTATACACCTCTACAGAGATAAGACCTAGTGCTTTTAATGGAGACTGGGCCACTAAATGTCTTAGGAAAGGAGGGATGGGAAAAGGGGAGAGATCAACACAAGCCCAAATGCATAGTGAAGTCTAATATTTACTCCCTCCAATGACTCTAAAAAGTTGTGAAACAGAATTACAAAGCTAAATTGTAGTACAGAAAAGACTGAGCAGAAAATCATCCTTAAAACTTCTATCAGTTGTTACTTCAGTAATAAATTAAGACAAAGCTAAGGACAAAAAAATCTTCAATTGACTCTAATGTATCTTTAGAAAAATTCATTCCATACATGCATTTTAGGGATGGAAGTAGAAGAGCACCGTGCTTGTTTCAGACAAAGAATACATAATAAAACCTGCAATGTGAACAGGAAAGAACTTTACTGAGTTAACAATAATTTTTGAAAGCTTTTCAGATTATTAGATGCTTGTATTCAAATCCTGGAACCTCACTTGACTGTGGGAACTCTTGTATTTATTATCTTTTGACTATAACACACTATGGTAAGAAAGAAATGATGACATGAGTGTTTCTTCAGTTACAGAACTTCACAATATTCACTGGCCTAAACCAAAAGGACTTTAAGGTAAGATTAGTTACGTTTTCTGGCAGATACATAAAATATGCATACAAAACATTTGTTAAAATTATGCACAGTACCACATTCAAACTGTGCTTTTATTATTTTCTTTCCAGATACTAATTTACCCTAACTGAACAAGGTTTTCTGTAATTATATTCCAGAGGATTTAGTGTGCCCTCTTGTGTGTGGGCAATGTTACACCACTACACATTAAATCAGTTGGGTATGTATGCAACAAAATTCTGTCCTTAAAATAATATTGTAAGTGATTAGAAAATACAAACAGCACACACTGCCTTTAAACTATTCTTCTTAAAACTTCAGACTCACACCGGACCAAAATTTATCAAAGATAAGTATGGTGTTAACACAAGGTATTTTCCAGATTTTTTTTAAAAAGTAACTATTAATAGAGCTGCAAAACAGTTATGCTTTTTAGTCCTATTTTCTTTACACCTGTTTTATTAACAAGAAATTTAATGTTAAAATCATGCATTTTTGGAAAGCACACAGCATTTGCAATACAGAAAAACAGTATAAGGCTACCCAGAATTTAGAACAATCTAGTACAAGTATTTTAAAGCATATATATGAGAGACTAAGAGCTAGGAAGATGATTTAGATGTTTGATTTGGGCCCAAACCCACGTTATGTAAGAATTAACTTGACATGAGATGAATGGATGCGTTGTCTTCAACAGGACTGCTAATTTTATGACATTAAAATACATGGATAAATAGCTGCATTCAGGCCAAGATGGATATCTACTTCTCCTTCAGGCTGTGCTTGGCTTATCAAATATTGGATCTCAGCCACCCTGGGAAAATATCTCGGGCTTATCAAAGAAGAAAAGACAGGAATGAACTGCTTATTTGGTCACTTAAACAGACAGCCTTTTTAGTATCAAGAAAAAAAGTAAAAGATCAAGGCACTTAATGACTATACACCCAACCTCTGTACAAATGAAACAGATCACACAGGAATCCCATTAAAGCAAACCAGAAATCAACCCAAGAGGGGAAAAAAAAAAAAAAAAAGACAAGTAAAAATTGATAAAGGAAGGATACACTTCAACAAAAGAGAAGGATCAAAATGACTGAAGAATGTAATATCAGAGCTAAAACGTAATTTTTTTTTTTAATTTCTTAAAAAGGAAAAGGCCATTGTGAAAACCCATAACTGAAGAGGACAAAAAAGATACACAAGTATATATATTGTTGCATTTATTTAAATGCTAGGCATCTGTGACTTTGCTCTCAATCAGTACTGCCATTTCAACAACATAATTGCAAAAAACATGCTGATATTTTGTTTGAAGTTTAGCGCCTGTAAATAGACTGCCCCTCATTGATTTAACATGACTAAATCAGCACGATGAGGCAGAGAGAAAGTATGTGTGCACTAATGGAGCAAAAAGTTGTAATGACAGGTACAAGAGATAAGCGAGAAGAAAAAAGAAAAAAGTTACAAAAGTGTAGCTGTGCAACAATCAAACATGCTTGTAAACCCCATTCTCTCCTGTTTATTTGAACTATGATGTCTTTTTAAAAATATATGATAATTTGGGGAGTTTAACAGAACAGGCTGTAAAAAACAATTTAATTTACCATTTGCTTCCAACTGCATTTGATTAAATGCAACTTCTATCTTTTCTTCAATCAAGTCTTCCCAAAAATGTACAAAAATAATAACATAACTATCCCACCAACATGTTTTCTAGTGCAAGTACTAAAACACAGCTTATCAAAATCCTAAGCAAAATCAACAGGAGCCACAACGTTATGCAAATTTGCAAGTCAAGCCTAGGTATACAAAGGCAGGATTCTTCCCTACTTTTTTTCTAGCTAATTGGACACAGATTCAGATGAAGTGTAACAAACTCGGCTCCCAAAGCGTGTATGATCATGGAAATAATTCAGACTACAATTTGTCATTCAACATTTTCCTTACTTTCACAGGGAGAAGGAGCTGGAGTACGAAAGACAGGAAGAGAAGTGGGGGTTTTGTTTTAAACAAAAATAACTAGCTATGCTAACTACACAGAAATGGAAAGTCTCACCTATATGTTCATAGCTCATGTATTTTTTGAACACTGATGTAATTTATGTTGTGTCGTTACTAAGTGGTTTAGGTACCTCTAAAGTGTTTTTCAGACAACCAAAAGCCATTGGTATGCATTCTGCCATATAAATGTCAAGCACGCAGGTATCATTTGGTTTATTTTGTGGTCCAGCTATCCAATACACTCTTATAACTGAACTTCTATTCATTCTGCATTTCCTTTCATTCTTCCTTAATGGGTTAAGAATAAAGGGTGTTCAAATAATAAAAGAAACATATCACTTCAAATGCTGAAGCAACATCCTTGCTGTACACCTTGGAAGTTCTCTGTAGACATCCGAGCTTTGTATATGCAAATAGTTCATCTTTTACTACTGCTTCCTAAATATGCTGTTCTGCATCAGCATTCCTTGGATTTGATATGACAAGTTCCTCACTACCTTATGCACATATCAAGGCACTGTCATCACAGAGAAAATACTAGAGCCATTATTTGACATCTTTTTTCAGCTACTTCTCTTATGCAATACCCTCTTTAATATTTTTTGCTATATTCTGTCCATAATATTTTTCATTTTTTTGAAAGCAATGCCCTTCACCTTTAGAAAAGCAGGTTCACTAGCTAGATTCTAAGCATTAAAACAAATTAGGAACTGTAATGCTACCATAAACTCTTGATGATCATTTTACAAACACTGTTTTGTGCCATACTTCTTCTACACACAAGGATATAAAAAATTATCAATGCATTTTAAAAATAGACCTCATGTTCCATGCACCTTCCTTATGAAATGTACTTCATAAGTCATAAAAACAAGGCAAGCTAATTGTGTGGTTATATGTTTTAATATTTTAGAAGATAGATGTTTGCAAAAGAATAAACAATAATAGCAGATGGTGGCCAAGGTGAATAGAGTCACTCTTGAACATCTGTGCATAATACAGTTGCATAAAAGACACAAAGAATGGGAAAGAGGGGAGAAGTGATCATTCGTGGAATGATATTGGTATAATATTGCTTTTCCACTTAATACAGAAAGCATCAGCCTGAATTAGCATCATATGCCTCTGAAACAAACTGAGAAAAGAGCTTCCAGGCAAAATAAAACACAGTATCAAAGTAGACAAGGTAAGAAAGTAAACTTCCTAAAAATATCTACAGAAAAAAATGTTTCTTTTTGGCAAGAAATACATAGTAATGCACAGTTTTGGTTGTTACAGTTAAAAGGAAAATGAAATAGAGAGACAGGAGATGGGCAGAACTTGGAAAAGTAATTCCATCCTACAGGGCAAAGTGGAGAAGCAAAGAAACGTGCATCTGAAGTACCCTACGAATATACCCATTACAAATAGTAAACTAAGAAAGTGAGAACAACTGTTAAATAAAGTAGTCTAGTTAAACCTTTAAATAGCCTATTAAAAACTAGAATGATCATTTATGGTGCTTGATACTGATGTTCCATTATTCCAAGAAGCTGTTATTTTCTATTGTTAACAACTAACTATTTCAGTCTAATTCCACCCTAACACTAATAATCCACACAAGAAAAACAGAAAACCATCTGAACTTGTTGGGAGCTCCAGCACAGGCAGCACAGCCACTAGTAGGTGGAAGCAAATGAAAGGCTTACAAACTTAAAAACAAAACAAAACAAAGAACCTTGAAAAACAGAGAAGATACATGGTCATTACCAATAACTCCATAATACAGTGGCACAAGCCAGAAATGTACTATCCAGAATGCACTGAATCTACTACTGTCTTTCATCTACTACTCTCTTTTCGAGCACACACTTTATTTGATTGCTGTCCTGCTAGATCAGCCAGTGATGGACTGTCTTACATTGTTAATACACAGCAGTGAAAGGTAGGCACAAAATGCAGTCATCTATGATATGTCTTGACTGCAAAATGTAGGACTATGCCAAATGTGATCTTTTGTAACCATACACAAAATACCTCTTATTTCAGAGCACAACTCTACCTGTTTCTTTTCATGCATTTCCAAAATCCCAGAAAACAAAATGAATGAAAGAGAGGGCTGTATGAGAGAAGATGAGAACTCATCTCCAACCAAACGGGGAAGTTACAACTCTGCATTTGACGTCTGCCAAGCCCTGGAAAATTCCCAACTTAAAGCTGTTCCAAAAATTCAAATACATTAACTAGTTAATACCTTAAAAACATACCAATATTTTATATTGTGCAAAATCAGAGTTGCACAAACTTATTCGCACACAAATGCATACACGTAGCAGGCATTAATCCCCAAGACAGAGGCCATTTCTATCTCAGCTCTTCTGTTTTTCACAGTACACAAACTCATTCCCTGCAACACTCGTCAATTAAAGCAATTAAATAGAAATTTACACAAATCAAGTTCCCTAGAAAACTAAGAATGGTCAGACAAATCCTACCAATTTATGCTAGCTCTGTTTGAAGACATTTATCGCAGCTGCTGGTTCTGCCAGAATCATCCCTTGGGACAACAATCAGCAGAGATGAGTATCTCCATGCGCAGTCACTCCAGCCCATAGCCTGGCACATGTAGCCGAACTGGCAATTTAAGCTAATATTCTCCGCTGCAAGCAAGGATCTCTGAAGCACAGGCACCAACTTGGTTGTATCATGTACTCACGATATTCTTCAAAAGGTGTAAAAGTATTTCAGCACCACAGACTTTCCCTGCATTTTAACCCCATGTAAAAGACAGTGTAAAATAAAACTACGTTTGGTTTCTCTTCAGCTTCAGTTAAGCACAATTTGCTTCATCTGTACATAAAAGTAAACTCAATTGCTTTCAACACGCAGGTGTTAGAATTATAACCTACGATGCTCTCCACTTAGCATTTAAAGATACTTAAAAATGAAAAAGAAAAAAAAAGTAATTGGGATAAACACTCTCTTTAATAATTATAAGAGGTTTATAATTAATTCCCTTTAAACTGCTTTCAAGGAAGCTTCTTCCAAATCCAGTTTTAGAAACTTTTCACACAATGTAAGACACTAAGATCTTACTAAGAAGTCAGTTTTGAACATCAGGATCAACAGTAATTTTACTCTTTAAATATCAGGTAATATGCATACATAATTTTCAGTAATTACAAACTTATTTTAATCCACACACTTAACACAAACAGCTAAGCCACCTTAAGCCTTTTTAAGGCAGGAATGAGTTCTTATATAGATGAAAGTGAGGCTTAAATAAACTAACAGAAGTATTTGCTACTCTTAAACTACTGTAAACCAATCCATGCAAAAGAACTTGCAGACCTCACTCTGCGTCACAAGAAAACCAGCACATGTCGTAATGAGACTTTGATGTGAAAGTTAATTCAATCAGTAATATCCCTTGACAAAGCAACTGCTGCCTTTCCAGAAGCCTTCTTTTAAGTCTGGAAACTACAGAAATAATGAGCATAATGGAAGACCTTCTTTACAAACTACAAACTAGAAGCAGTAGAAGTTGCTTCCCATGACTAGAAATTACAAGTCATAGAATCATGGAATCACAGAATCGTTTAGGTTGGAAAAGACCCTTAAGATTATCGAGCCTTACAGTTAACCTAACACTACCAAGTCCTCCACTAAACCACATCCCTCAACACCACATCTACACGGTCCTTTAAATACCTCCAGGGATGGTGACTCAACCACTTCCCTGGGTAGCCTGTTTCAATGCTTGACAACCCTTTCAGTGAAGAAATTTTTCCTAATATCCAATCTAAACCTTCCATGGCGCAACTTGAGGCTGTTTCCTCTCGTCCTATTGCTTGTTACTTGGGAGAAGCGACTGTCACCCACCTCTCCACCACCTCCTTTCAGGTAGTTGTAGAGTGCCATAAGGTCTCCCCTCAGCCTCCTTTTCTTCAGGCTTAACAACGCAAGTTCCCTCAGCCGCTCCTCATAAGACTTGTGCTCAAGACTCCTCACCAGCTTCATCTCTGGACACACTCCAGCACCCTAATGTCTTTCTTGTAGTCAAGGGTTCAAAACAGAACAGTGTTTGAGTTGTGGCCTCACCAGTGCCAAGTACAGGGGGACAATCATTTCCCTAGTCCTGCTGGCCACACTATTCCTGATAGAAGCCAGGATGCTGTTGGCCGTCTTGGCCACCTGGGCACATTGCCGGCTTGTTTCCAGGCAGCT
>NW_009648536.1:2093060-2095473 GCF_000708025.1 Charadrius vociferus
TTTCCCAAGCCTGTAGTGCTGCATGGAGTTGTTGTGACCCAAATCCAGGACCCAGCACTCAGCCTTACTGAATCTCATATCATTGGCTGCGGCCCATTGATTCAGCCTGTCCACATCCCCCTGGAGGGCCATCTCGCCCTCAAACAGATCCGCACTTCCACCCAACTTCATGTTGCCTGCAAACTTACTGAGGGTGCACTCGATCCCCTCTTCCAGATCGTTGATAAAGATATTAAACAGAACTGGACCCAATATGGAGCCCTGGGGAATACCACTTGTGACTGGCCACCAACTGGATTTAACTCCATTCACCGTAACTCTTTGACCTGGCCATCCAGCCAGTTTTTACCCAGCAAAGTGTACACCCATCCAAGCCATGAGCAGCCAGTCTCTCCAAGAGAATGCTGTGGGAAATGGTGTCAAAAGCTTTACTAAAGTCTAGGTAGACAACATCCACAGCCTTTCCCTCACCCACTAAGCGGGTCACCTCGTCAGAGAAGGAGATCAGGTTAGTCAAGCAGGACCTGCCTTTCATAAATCCACGCTGACTGGGCGTGATCGCCTGGTTGTCCTGTACGTGCCACATGATGGCACTCAAGATGATCTGCTCCATGACCTTCCCCAGCACTGAGGTCAGACTGACAAGCCTCTGGTTCCCTGGATCCTCCTTCCGGCCCTTGTTGTAGATGGGCGTCACATTTGCTAACCTCTAGTCAGCTGGGACCTCCCCAGTTAGCCAGGACTGCTGATAAATGATTGAAAGTGGCTTGATAGTCAAGATATGAAGTCAAGATAGAAAACTCCTTCTTTCTTTCAGCTGAAAAAAGAAGGGAAACACCAAAAAATCAAAGTCCCCTTCTGCCCCCAAAATACCCATTCCCAAAGAAAAACACATAATTAACCAAAGATTGAGACAGAAGCATAACTTACTATCGGAAAATAAGCTAGAAAGAGTATCCTGATCTTCCCCATAAACTCTCTTTCATCTATTGGCAGTTCCTTGTATTACAGTAGTGATGCAATACCTAAAGTCATTAATCAGAGCCCAAACATATACAGCTAAACATTTTGCAAGTCCCTGCTGACAAATCTACAATTACTGTGTTTACATAAAACCTATTTGTGTTAGGATGGATTTTCAATCTTGTAGTTTACAAAATGATTTTGAGGTGGACATGGTACCAGGCAACCTGCTATACCTAGCCCTGCTTAAGATGGGGCATTGGACTGGATGATCTTTAGCAGTCCCCTTCAACCTCGGTAATTCTGTGGAGATGCTGAACAGCATTAGAGAGGTATAAAATTATCTTGGATTTTATTTCCACTCAATACAAACAAGGAAGGGGGGTGTGGTGTGTGTGTCTGATTTCCAGGAGATCAAGCGTGCAAGTTATAAGGTATTCATACACAGAAGTGTCCAAATCAAATCTGTCCTGAAACAGAACAACTGTTTTTAACTCAATTCAGCTGTCATTTATAAATACCACCTAGAATGTGAATGAATTATTTCCTTAAGGCTAGAAACAGAAAAAGCAGTCTTCTCTTTCCAAAGTTGACGCTGGCAAGTTACCTCAGGCACTCAACTTGACCTTTGCGAAACTACACATTATCCTAAGTAAAAGACCTAACACACAACTACGGTAAAATCCTCAGATGAATTACAAAATACCATTTCTTAAGACAGGAGTTTCACTTATACGTTTCCAACTGCTATAGAGGCCAACAAGCAGAAAAGCTTGTTAATCACCTCTGCAAAGCTTGAAGAGAATTACATTGGAAGTTCTTTCAGGAAATTATACTTAAAACCAGAGTCCTACAAGGGCACTGATTCAATCTCCGTAAGTAGTGCGAAAAAAGACCACAGGTATTCCTGGCTGCACATCTCCTACTGTTTGGCATTCTGATCACCCTACTCCTGACTACCTTCCAGCTGTGAAATCTTTCGCTCTGAGGGTGGTGAGGCACTGGCACAGGTTGCCCAGTGAAGTTGTGGATGCCCCATCCCTGGAGGCGTTCAAGGCCAGGTTGGATGGGGCTTTGAGCAACCTGGTCTAGTGGGAGATGTCCCTGCTCATGGCAGGGGGGTTGGAACACCATGATCTTCAAGGTCCTTTCCAACCCAAAAAACCATTCTATGAACTCAACGATCTTGAAGGTCCCTTACAACTCTGACTGTTCTGTGATTCTATGAAAAGGCGAGGACGGCAACTTGGTAACTCCCAGAAGCGGCACAAGAGAAGTCAGCGGGCCCAGCAGAGCGCGGCTCGGCCCCTCACGGGGCACCCGGCCCTCCCCTCGGGCCTCCTTCCCCGGGAGAGGGGGCCCCGTGCGCCGCGCCAGGCCGGAGGCACCGGGCTGGGGGGCGGCGGGGAAGGAATGCTTACAGCGGCAGGCCCGACCGGCCGGCCGCCCG
>NW_009648536.1:2095674-2096286 GCF_000708025.1 Charadrius vociferus
AACGGCCCCCGCAGGCTCCGCCCACACCCGTCTCGCTCCTGGGAACCCCTTCTGGGCGCAGCTGAGGAGGTAATTAAAAGCGTTTTATTTTCACATCGCAGCTTCAGTTAGCCACTTCAGCCGTTTAGGTGGCCGTGGCCAGCTGGTGGCGTGGCGTAACCCCTCCCGCCTTGCCCCCGGAGCCGCCCCGGGGCTGGCTGGGAGCCGTGAATGGACTTTGAAAGTCTTTGTGGAAGTTTTACTCGAAAATTTTGAGATTCACGTGTTGAATTCGCGGTCCGCAGGTGCCCCGGCTCCTCGGCGGAGACCGCGGAAGGAGAGGGAGAGGAGGAAGTGGAAAGGCCCCCACAGCCCGCCGGGCATCGCAGGAGTAATTAAGTATTCATTAGAGCAGGGATTCAAACCTGACGCTTTCCGGTGTCAGTGCCTTAACCACAGGTGGGCAAAGTGACTTTCTCCTTCTTTTTAGCCCCGTGAACGTTTAATTATTTATGCAAAGAGGAAAAACGCTGAGAGGCGAAATGGTGGGTGTCTCCCCCAGAGCTCCTAATTGCATTTTCGGGGGCATTTTCTAGGGAGGTGGGAAATCTGGGTGCAGAGCCTGGCTCACCA
>NW_009648536.1:2096334-2125318 GCF_000708025.1 Charadrius vociferus
ATTGTGCAGACCTCCTGTCTCCACCAGACAGGGTACCCCAGGCAGGGAATTGGGGAATGTAGTTTGAGCATCCTTCTGAGGAGAAGGGTTTGCTTTAGTTTTGTGAACGCCTGCCAGCAGAAAAGGTGTGCATAGCTACGCAAAGCAGTGCAGCAATGAATTTTGGACCCTGAAAGCAATCTCTCTGCCTTATGTTGCTTCAGTGCCAGGGTGAAGTAGTTTAGTCTCCACCTCTCAGCCAGCTGTAAAGTGCTGGTTCCAGACCGAGCTTGTGGGGTTCACAGGTAAGGACCTTTCCATCAGCGGCAGTGTAATCCTACTCAAAGATGTCTTAAAGACTGACTTGCAGAAATTTAGGTAGCTGGAAGCACAAGCCACAATTGAGCAGAAATTTCTAGGTTTTGGAGGGTCCCAAACTTTGGCCTTGGGAGCCTGTATGACATTTGGATGCCTACTTGCTGTTGTGAATTGAGCCATGCAAACTTACTCAGAGCAGGTCTGACCAAGACGGTTTTTAGAGTGTGAAAAACTGCTAGAAGTCTCGGTCTTTCCAGAATGATTGGAACATACTAGCACTGATGGGAAGACACTAGAAAACATTTCTGACCCAGCCAGATCCAGTACAGGATCCTCTCTTTGAGGATCACAGCCATGCTGCCCCTCTGTAGGGAGGAATTTCCGGCTAGGGCTATCTGCAGAAATCAAGGAACGATTGAGTCTGAAATCAGTGTACCACTTTGGATAGGCTTAAGTATGTGCTCAGAAGCTAGATGAAACTGGTATTTGTAAGAGTTCTGTTTGTGAAGATCATAAACAAGAGTGAATGACCATGAAAACACACATTACTTCGCAAATACTGGAAAAGCAGTGCATTTTTTCTGATCAGGAATGCTGTAGCTTAAGCAAAAGCTGCACTACAGCAGCATTAGTGGGTTTTTTTTCTTTTCCGTGCACAATATGGGTCACATTTCCTACTGATGCAATAGTGATGTACAGAGCTCTTGAAATCAACTGTGCTTTGTTAAAAACCAGTCGATTGTCAATGCTGTTGACTGTTCTTGCTTTTACTTGTGTATGTGGCAGCCTTCTCCAATGACTGAGAGAATCCATTGTTCTTGTCCACACCAATGGTTGTCTTAATTCGGCTTATGCTTTGATTCCAGTTTGGCCTGATAACATCCTAATACAGTCACTCAAATGCAGGATAAAGAGACTAAAAAGTCTTCCTTTCAGGAAACCATTCTCAACCAACACAAGAAAATTGTTTGTCGCCCCTGACAGTGCAGGTTTCGTTATGCTCCGTGGAGAGATCAGCTCATTGTGAACCATTCCAGCTAGTACACAAAAGGGAAGTTGGATGGGAGTGAATCATCACCAAAACCTGTTCACTCTCTGATCTCCAGATGTAATATAAACAAAGAATGTAAGTAAACATATGCATAATTTAATATTTTCGTGCAGGGCTATGTCTGTTAATAATATGAAGTGGCTTGCCACTCGCAAACTGAAAGAAAAGGTTCAGGAACACAGGAAATGTGGCAAGATAGGACTAAATATAAGCAAATGAGGGTCTAGACAATATTTTATAATCTGACAGATAGGCTGAAAAGCTTCTGACACATAACTGGAGGAGAATGGCTGCAGGGAATGGCCTGTGATGCTGTAACTTTCCCAGCTCCATGTGTGTCAGAAAGAAATACAATTGCAGTCCTGAAGTAAATGGGTTGTTCATTGCCGAAATGAGTTTCACTCATTACCTGGAGACCTCTCAAGCATGCCTTATGTATCCCCCCTTTTCTCCGCAAGAAAATGAGGAAAGCTGGCAAAGTCCAGTTTTCAGAGCCAGCTGCCAGCTGTCAGCCTCTGGGGCTACCTGGGCGCAGAAGGTCTCTGAGACACGGCTGCTGGCCCTTCAGCTCTGCTGGCAGCCTTCACCCTCCTGCCAGCTGCATCCCTGCACACCACCAGCTGCGTCTTGTCGCATCCACAAGAAGCCACAGAATAAAATGAAGTCTTTTGCTGCAGCCTGTGCAATTTTTCCAGGCAGCACCAAAAATAAATGTGATGGAGGGCTCACATCTGCAGGCGCATGAGGTTCAGTTCCCTACATCGTTTGATTCAAAATCCGCAAGAAACTTTGTGCAGGATGGTGAGGGCATAAGCGGGAGAACCTATCAGAAGGATTTATGTAAAACTCTCTTTTAGGCCAGTAAGCACTATGTCTATATTTAGGTGACATACACACCTGTATGAGAAGGCACTGATTGAAACTGAATGTAAAGTAACAGCATGAAAGTGTGACAAAGTCATCTTCCCCATTCTTAACTGCCTTCCAGTTACTGCATCTGGGAGCCAAGATCTCAGAACTGGTCAGAGTATATAATAAAAGTTAATTTAATTTCAAAATCAAGTTGATTGCATTCAGAATTAATTTTAAAAAAACAAGCGTAATTCTTTGTCTCAGCTTTCTTCAGCACGTTCACCACATTTCCCACACTTAGGAACTGAGCTGTGAACTAGTCAGGCTATTTACTCTCACCAGTCAAGCTACTGACTCCATGTTTTGGAAGGGAAAAGAGTAGACGTGGTGGAGATAGAATTCGTATTTCAAAACATTTTAGAGGTGTTGAGATACCAGGGTGATGGGTGACATATAAAAACCACTGTGCCAGCCTTAATGAGGGAAATATATGTATATTTTTTACAAAAATAAAGCTGTTGCCTTTTTGAATTCAAAGTGGCATTTTGGATCAACTGTTTGTACAAATCTTTTTGTTAGCACTTGGAGGACTGTGTCTGGGGAAGCTGATGGAGTGTGCACTGAATTTCCATTACAACCTATGCCTGTTCTGGGCAATCAGTCGGTCACGTCAGCAGCAGTGTGCGTGGCGGGGGGTGGGGGGCCTGCGGAATCAACAAAGCATCTAGATTGAAGAGCAAAATTCAGTGTTGCTTTCAGAGGACTCGAGAGTAAGTTTTGTCCTGATTTAATGTGTATCTAGTAAATTAGAGACTTGAATGCAAGGAGGGTTAATTAATGTTTAACCTGAATCTTCTGCATGACACAGGCCAAAGAATTTCAAAACGAAAAATTATACTCTGTGGAAGTATATAATGTAAAAAACAATTTTTTGAAAAGGTGTTCAGATTATGTACTAATCGCTGTATTCACAAAAGCAATAAAATGATACTTTTTTTAAAAGAAAAGTACATTGCAACTTCCAGAAGAGAACATACTGCTCAACACATAATTCCGTAATATATGTATTACATGCCTTAAATGACCTAACCGGTTCTAACTCTTCCTACTAACAGCTGAAAATGTTAAAAGATAATTTTCCTCAATTTATCATTGAACTATAGGTTTTATTCTCATGAGTTAGACTCTTATGATGTATTCATAATTTACAAAGAAGTTCTAAACACAAAAAAAAACCCCATTTGTTTATGTTGTAACACGCATGTAATATATACAAAACATATGGCATTTAATTTTTGTATGTTGCAAGTTTGGAGAGATTTTCTGGAATTACGCTAAAATCATAAGAAGAATGTCAGTTAAGAGGAACTGTTTGAGTTCTAAACCTGATTCACCATCTGCATTGACAATGTGAAGTGTCTTGAGTATTTGAAAGAAAGAAAGAAAATTACAATATCCTTAATAAACATGCTTTGGAAATAGTATTAAGTGTAACTCAAAGTCATTCAGCCCTTGCTAATAAAATTTAATTCATTGTTGTATGATTTATCAGATGAAATTTTTTTTATTATCTTTGAGAACAATAAGTGTGATTGGAATTATAACTGCCTTGCTCACGTTTTGCTTAGTTTACAAGCCTTGTGCTTCTTTGATATTAAGTTTCTGTGTCTAGGCTTGATAAGGCAGACAAAACACCTGGATCTCTGTCCCAAAATTAATTTGCAATTCAGAGCCTCTCTAGTGTTCACAGTTGAGAAGAGACTGTCAATCATATGTAAGTATAGGATGGTGATAACTTGGAAGCTGAAAGTTTTGGCAGGAAAAAAGTGACCATAATGACTCTCTGAAACCTGCATGTTAATGGTCAAAGAATTCTGTGTGTCATCTCATTTACTCTGCAGGTGAAATATGTTTGCCAGCAATACCATGTGATAATGGTTGCAAAGATATCTAGAAGTATCACCAAAGAAACCTGTTTATTTCTGAGGATCAGAAGAAAAAAGCTCTTTAGTCACGGGACTCCTGGTAGCATTCCTGAGACTATTTTGGTGTACGCATGGGTGAAAAGCATGACCTGGGGATATGTATGATTGTGGTGATATTGCAAGAGTTTGAGCTTTCAGGAGTCTTACCAAAGGGAAGACGACTGGAAAATGGATGTCATTTGGTAAGTCTGCTTGATGCACAGGCTTTTTTTAGTCTGTGATATTGTTTCAACAATATTTGACAATTTGCCTTTTTCACAGAGGACGTGGTTAACTCACTTAAGGACAGTAGATATTTCCCGTTGGACTTCATTGGTCGTGCAGAGTCAGGACCAGCTTTACAGGTGGTAGATAAGACACAGTGCGCCCAGGTTTTTGAATAGGTGAGGACTCCCAGTGATATAATTTTAGCTTGGGGGAAGTTTTCTGTTGTTCCCACAAGCTCTGTTTTAAGGATTCAGTCAACGAAGTAGGCTACACAAGCATATTTTTTAGGGAATCTGAGATGCTTTGAGAAATCCCTGGAACGCCTCTGCTTGCTTCAAGCAAATTGATGCAGTCATATTTGAATGGGATGCAGGAGATGCAGCTGTGTGTAGGGGTTTTTTTTAGCTTTTTTGTAATCTGAATACATGTGAAAATGATCCTTGAGAATTTCATATTTTTCATAGGCACACTACTGAACAGACATGGTGTTTCACTTGGCAGAGCTCATAAAAGAACTTGCTTGTGGGGATGATTTGAGTGAGGAGGTGTTGGGAAGACAGATTCATCTTCTGAGTATTGGTTTGTTGCTGCCAGTTTTTGCTGTTGGATCCTGCTGGAATCACGATTTTCGAGGCAAGAGGTGACTTAGCTCACTCTGTGGCAATGATGGATTGATTTTAAAGTTTGGCACTGACATCACGGACAGTGTTTCTACATCACAGCCAAATATGCAGTTGACTATGTTCAGGTTTGCAGCCATGATCAATAGCAACTTGTGAAAAGCCTTCACTGGGAAAGAAGGGGCCTATTTTTGCATGTATATTATCTGTGTGGATGTCAAATCTTTGAGAAAATGAAACTTGCGAAGTCCTTGAGGTTTTGCTGTTCAGGAAATGCAAGCAGAATTCAATAAAGATTTTAGACTCTGTGTTTACAGCGCAATACACTGCACAGGGTTAGAGATGCTGAGCTTGCCATATACTCAAGATTGTATAGAAAGGTAGAGACATTAGGGCATGTATCACTAGCTTGAGTATCTTTGCACAGTATTGTGCAGAGTCAGCATACTGAACAGGGCAGTCAGGCAGAGTTACAGTATGCAGATTCAAAACAGTGAACCTGAAGACTCTTGCTCAGGTGCTGCTTAGATCCCAAAGGCCCTGTGCAATCTTACTTGAGAGCTCCCAAGCTGCACGCCTGCTTACAAGCAGGATATTTGCTTTGTAAGAGGGATTCCTTGGTTCCCTCTTCTCCTTCATTCGAGGCTGTTTCTGTGTTTTACATTAAACAGTCACTGGATAAAATACAGGACTAAAGACAAAAGTGCACAGCCTTCCAAGTAAAAGCTTACACTGGTATAATAGTTTGTGCAGCTGCATGACCTCAAAGTTTATAGCACTTTTCCTTCTGTAGTTAACCATTACAAATGTTAACATGGTGCAAATCTACCCTGATATAAAAGTAAGGATTAGCATTTTGACTTGAAGCTGGCAGAGTAATCAAGTAGTTTTTATTTTATTGAACTGAGCTGCCCCAGGATCTAGAAAAAAAAATCTAATAAAAAGGCAAAAGGCATAGAAGATAAGATTTTATTTGATAGAAATACAATACACAATGAAGCAAAGCAACACTGATAATTTAATTTATTGAGGACCACTGCGTATGTCACTCATGATTTAATTTTCCCTTACTAATCATAGATTCACTGGCATTGCCTCTGTGTCTCTCATTATTATATCATAATATCTGCTAAATTAATTTCCCATCCTTCTCTATTTTAAAGTTAATTCCCTGTCTATAGAAACCATGTTTAAATTATACACACAAACAATTCATAGCTCTTTTAAATATATAGCATGTATATTTATGGTATATATAATCAAGTAAACCTTAAAACTTACAAATCCTAAAATAACTCAAGCTGGTTTACAATATTGCTTTAAACTATTAGAACCATACAGTAAAGATCATGCTAACTAATCATGAGCTAACTAACATACTCTAAAAGACTACATTGAGAGAGCAAATTGCCTTCATTTGTAATGCTTTAGTTCAGTGCTAACTTGAATAACAATCTGCACAAAGCTACAGGCAGTACTCTTTCCTGGGTACGTATTAATAGCTAGAGTTCCCATGCTAGTTGCTGGAAATAGGCAATAGCTGTCATGGCAACTCTGTACCTTCTAATTTATTATTAAATGTTTATATTGCAGTGTCATACAGAGACTAGACAATGGAGAGACACTGCCTTTCCAGATGTCTCTAGATGTTTACCTTCCAAGAGGACAGAAGGTGCACAAATGCTGTGTGAATATAATGCCAGTATTTAACTAATATTTATTTGCTATAAGAGTTATGATAAACAAATATATTAAAATAAAATCTATTTTTCACTAAAGCAGTATTATTATACTGCAGGTATTGTAAGAAGATAAGACAGCAAAGCTTCAAGATGAGGTTTAGTTTATGCAAAGTTTCTACATATTTATTCCAGCAAGGGTTACAATCACTTGGCTGAGTTGAAATTAAGTCCTGATATAGTAAGGCACAGCTTTGGAAAACTGAGGTTTCCAACTCTGAATGTCTGCTTACATCTGTGGTGAATTTGTTCTGTTGCTCTCATGTTATCTTAGCAAATAATGACTATTCCATCTTGAGAGCTTAACATTGTACCATTAGTTTAGCATGGGATCACCCAAGTCCACCATAACACAGAAATATCCACAAAATAAATGCTTGTCATAATAATTCAAAACGGAAGCGTTTGCTGGTGCTTTACTGCTGTAATATATATTCACTTTTTTATCTTTTCTCTTTCTATAAACAATGACACTTTGATAACCTCTTCATTTCCTCCTTTCCTTTATCTTTTCTGTTTATTGGATTTTTTTATAAAATAAGCAGTTTCAATAATAGATGCAAATTAAATAAAGGACTTTACAAAAAAAAAAAAGATTTCAAAACTTGCTGTCTGCAGACAAAATTCAAAACTGGGTTTTACGAAGTCCCCCATACTATTTCATGGATTTCCTTCTGTGTTTGAGTTCACACCTCTCTGATGAGCACCCCTGTGTTTCTCTAGCACAAAAAGGATCTGTCTCCTCTAGAACTGGCCAACACTTTGAATTCAGAAGTGGGCTTTTGAAGGCCTGATCTTTTCTCCCCTGTGCAAAGAAGAAAAAGTCACTGGAAAAGGTATAAAGAGCTTTCCTGATGTGTTTCCTCTAACAGCTTTCTCTTGGTTTTAGTGGGATGGGAACTTGAAGAAAAGTAAAGAATGGAGCTGATGTTTTCCAGTCAGCACAGGAACAGAGTGGCGGACAGGAGGTAGTGACTGGGAAGCTACTCTGAGGGATGGAAGAAGATATTAGTAAGGTTAGCCTAGTTTTCTGCTCTAATTGGATAAAAGAACTGTGGATTTTAGACTTGGACAGAGAAGAAGGATACTCCGTACTCCTTGTCTCCTGAGGACTAAGTGGCCATCCAACAGAAGGAGCTAAGGCTGAACAAGATGATTATTTGGACTTACTGAACTTTCATGTTCATATTCTTCAGTCAGTAAAATTTCTATTGTGATTCGTGAGCTGAAGTCTATTTTTTTCACTAAGCCTAAGGAATTGAATGCCTGCTTAAAAATGCAGTGACACTGTCATGTTTCCTCAGGTAGTAGACAGTTTGCTTTCCAAATACTCTTGCTATACCCCTGTCACATCTCCACACCAGGTCTGCACATCACTGTCTGCTTTCCAGAGCAAAGCAATGCTGTGAAAGGGAGGTGGGTATAGGTCTGCCCTCTGCTAGCCTCTCTCTGCTGTTGGACAGGATACATACCCAGGGTGGGAGGTATATGGGAGTCCATATGGTTCATCTTCTCTGAACTGCAACAGGCCATTCCCTCTCCTGCAACCCTCTGAGTGGCCATCGGTGGTGGTGGTGAGTCGTTCTGAACGCTGAAGTTGATGGGTTGGACTCGCACACAACCTTAGCACCTCATGCCGCTGCCTTGTCTCCCTCCGCAGCACAGGGTATGGTCTGCATTGTGAGACCAGGTGAGCGTTTTTTGCCTACGCAGACCTCTGCTGTTGCATGCAGCTAGCTCATCGTCTGTGCCAATTGCCAACATCATCTTCCTGTTGAACACGCAAAGCTAGAAAGGAGTGTGTGGTGTAGGGTGGTGTCAGAGCAGGTATTTGTATATCATTCTGCATTTTGGTAACTTTTTATTATCCATGGTGTGTAGCTATGAGGAAACTGAGTTTGATCACTCAGGGAGAGTCCTTTACAGTATTAAATTCTAATTCTGGGGCACTACTTTACTTTGGGTTTTGATTCACACCCGGGGCGTATAATCTGACACAAAAATGGTTAGTTTTTTAGATCAGCACACAGCCATGCTGACAGAATTTGAATTGCACTTCTGTACAAAAAACAGTTCTTATGGATCTGACTGTAGGACAAGTGGCACAGACTGTAAACGTGAGGGAAAAGGGAGCCACTTTGTCTCAGTTCTGTCATGTACCTATATAAATAAATAACACTAATGCTGGGGAGGGAGCTGGAACTCCCAAGCAACCTGCGAAGTCAATGAAAGGCCAAGAAGAAACCTTCTTCTCACACAAGTAAAAAGTAAAAGCAGACAACAGTTTTGTGAAATTTCATTCATAAAGATTTACTCTTGAAAGTTTAACCAAAAAGAGAGTGGAGCTTAAAAGCACTTTCGCAGTGGACAGACATCACTCAGTCTTTTGCCTATGCTTGTAAATGTAATTGTTAGTTTGCACATGGGATCTCTGGTGGTTATAATTCAGGGAGAAAATGATGAAATTATTTCTCTTAGTTTTCATTTCTCTGTTTCGTGCCATATAGGAACTACCCTTCTTGCTTAGCACATAAGTATTGGTTTTGATCAACTGCAGAAGAGACGGAGTTGAGCTTTAGCAAGAGACCTCTGAACAATGTCAAACTGGCATGTTAAGCATCTGTGCCAGAAAACTGCAGATAAGCGTTTCGATAAGAAAACAATTAAATTACTCCAGCAATGGACAAAACTGATGTGAACAAAACTTAGTTAATGGTCGACAATATCAGTTCTTAACCCTCATGTTTTTTTCTTTCAGAAATACCACTGGGAAGGCAAAAGGCATCAGGAGAGAGGGATTAAAATAAGGTGTACTACTGTGGCCTAAATGGGTTGCTCACTGGAGATGAGTGACCTGTTTCTATTTCACTTAACTGCTTTACTGTAAAAATGAAGGCAGTATTTGTAGAGAGATTTACTGTAGCTCTTTAAAATTTTATGACTGCCCATGCAGTCCATGTTGTGCATTCCCAGGATTAACAGATCTGCCATGGGGATGTTCTTGGCATTTTGTAGCCTGACCTTTTGACTGTTATAATTGTGTAAAAATGAAGAAAAATTATAATACTGTAGCAGATCAGCATGTTTTGTCAAAGTGTTACTTCCATTATTCTTCATTTTTAATTTCAGTAAAAGACTAAATGTGAAACTGACTGTTCAGGGGATATTCGTAGCAGTCAATCATGCGGTGGCCTTTGGCTTTTCAGTTACTGTAGTGTGAAGCTTTCTGATGATAATTTATGGGTTTGACTTTCACTGAATACAGAGAAACAGTATAACATTTATGGATACCTGGCTGTGGAGACATTCCTGAATGAAAAAGGGCATAACTTAATTCCGATGAGCAACCCAGGGTTTGAACAAAGGATGGAGGCCTGTGTGCAACGTCCTTGGTCCCCCCTTGGCTGCCCAAAAAGGGAGGAAGAAAAGTGCTAAGCAGAATGGAATTCCGGACAAGATAAGCCGGGAGAAGAGTAAAACAAAAGGCGTGTGGACAGAGGGCCTTAGCCAATCTAGTTGCGGGACGTTGCGTGTCAACACGGGAGCTGAACCAATTATAATGTTGTTGCCTATGCATGCTTTTGCTGTAAGCCTATATATACTCTGTGAAAATATTCAATAAACGAGAACGACCATACTCATATTGAGATTTCATCGTTACTCCGGGTCCAATCCCACTCCGACACCTGGCCACTAATTCATTCCAATATCCTGGTTCTTACACCACTACTATCATGGTAACCATGAGTCCCTGGTTTACAAGGCATTATAATACCTCATTTCAAAGCCCATGGCTTTACAGAAAACTTTATTATTTTTTATTTCGTGTCCATACGGAAAAAATCCTGAAATTCCTATAGGGTGGTAGAACTTAAAATGTGCCGCTATTTACCTTAGTTCATGTGTTGATTGTAGCCACCAGGTAGCCCTTACTCCTTTTGTTCAGTAGAGCACATTTATCTTTACTAACTCTACTCTGTTTCTTCAGAGCAATCAGTGTTTCCAGCAGCCTTCTGCTTTTATTTTGTTGCGCTTACTGAAATTAACAGATTGAAAACAGAATTACAAGTTCCAAAAAAAGGAAAATGTGAAACGAGTAACCAATCATTTGTTCAAGGTTTTACTTTCCTGTCTTCTGTAAGAGCCCACCTGCTTACTTTTGCAGGTAAAATGACCTTTCCCAGCTTTTTACTCCTAGAGCAGGTGGAGACCAAAGGGGAAACCAAGCATCCTATCTTATTTCCCCAGTTTACAGAGGTGGTAACAAAGCCTGAGCTATGGAGTCTTCCTCACTAGTAGTGTTGTAGACCCAGTAAGAACCCAGCTTAGGCAGCAGACTGAGCTTACAGGGCTGGCAGTGTAAGCAAAAAAACAAAAACCGTCTGAAAGGGAACCCAAAGTAAAAACTGAATGGTGGTGACAGTTTTAAGACAGTTGTCATCTGAGGCAAATTTAACAGCAAGCTCTTCACTGACCATACAAAATTACAGCATGTCAAAGATGAAGACGGTAGCCTACCAGATTGTCTTGGCAGAGAAGGAGGAGAGAATATATATCGTGCAAGTGGTATTCCACCGGCAATACACTGAAGCTCGTTCAAAAAATTAGTAGGAATCATCCCAACAGTTGCAGTGCATGTCTTCCTGCTGTCAAAACTCAGATCTAGAAATCAGAGATTTACATTTCCAAAACAAGTGTCCAAGGTCAGATTTTCAAGTTCATTCTAGGACAAAAGTGGCCTGACATTCAGTGAGAGCAAGATTCCTGTCATTGCACTGAATTATTTCTGGATTCAAACACTGTCCTTATTTTAGAGAAGCATGTTCTTTTTCTTCTATTCATAAATCCTTTTTTATTTCACATCTTCAGAGCAATTTTTCTTCAGACCATCAGGCAACCAAACCCTTTTTGTTTTCCCTGTGGTGATGCTGTGCCAGCATGGCAGTACTTTGGTATTCAAATTCTGTCTGCATCTGTGAATCATTCCCGACATGGTTTCAAGGAGGAAGGTGCAGTTGTGACCGGGATCTGAAGATCAGTAGCTCAGAGAACACAGGCTAAAGAAGTGTGCAGAAACCCTTCATTCTCCTGCCACAGATTTGTCCATGGAGCACCAGTCAACTTTGTAAGACCGTTTTTGTTTTGTCTCCATGGGAGAGTGTCAAAGGTGGGATTAGAATTTAAAACACGGAGTTTCAGTTCTTCCTTTAGATTCTCTGATCTATTTTTTCATTAAGAAGAGCGCTGTAATACCATACATTCCCCAAGCCATTTTAGATAGCAAAGCTTTCATAAAAAGCATTCAAACAAAAGGAGTTCAGTGGAAAGCAAGAATACACTTGCTAAATATTTGTGTAATTAATGTAAAATCAGGACACCCAAATTTGCTGACAAGCTGATTTAACTTCCAGTAGAGGATATAATCTCTACCAACAGGGTATACCTGCAGCAAAATTCATTTATATGAAGCAAAATAACCATAGCTCATACCCACTCAGAAATTTTGTACTTATTCAGACAGGCCTTTGTGTACTGAACTTGCATTCTCTGGCACTAATGTTAATATTTAAAAGTGAATTAAATACATGTTATTAGTTGAAAATGACGAGATTATTGGTGAAAAACAATGTGGAACAGCACAGGCCTTTTCTAGTTCCAAAACTGCTTGCTTTGGATTGTGGACAAGCAAAGTCTAAATTAGTGAAAGAAAAACTGGGCTAAATGTAAGAACAGGGGTTTTTTTAAACTTTAAATATATCATTAAGCATTCATAGAACGGCCAGTTGCCAGAAAAGCACTCAGTGGAATTTTCCATTGCCACTGCAGTCTATAGCTCATTTGCAGCTTTTGCCCTTAAGAAGAATCCAGGAGGTCAAGAATTTTGTCTGTCACTTAACGCTGTTTTCCTTTTTAGCTTCACATGTGATTCACCCAATCATATACCAAAAAAAATTGCTCTGGGTTGGTCTGTATGATCTTAAATAATTTGGCTAAACTCCCACTAACCTACTATATAAATGAATGTAAGACTTGCCTATGAAGTTCCTGTAATGGACAGTTCTCTGTTCAGGTTTATGGCTTGCTTTCCTCCATAAAACCTGAGGTTTAATGTGACCTGCTGGCCTCCAAGGGAGTTGAATTCAGGCCTTTGAAAGATGACAAAGTGAGCTGGAGCCGCATGGATGTGCAGCCACATGACAGCTTCTGCTCAGCCTGCTTGGGGGACTCTGACCTTGGCCAGAAGAGGAAGGGAAACAGCAAGGGCCAGTGACCCTGTAAACTGCCACAGCAAGTTTACACACATCCCCCAGTGGTGTTTACATTCCTTCAGCTAACACGCATTGATTAGTGCAATATTTAAAATTACTTTTTAAGCCTATTCCTAGCCTTAAACTATCATTGTTTTAAGCTTTGTGCAGACTTCAGAGAAGTGACTCCTTATGTTCAGATCATGTTTTCAAAATTTTTGCAACTCTTATAACCATTTTTTTCATTCCTTTGAAAGTCTGAATTTCAGCAGCAACGCACAGCTTCTGCAAATTTGGGAAGTATCTGGAATAAGATGGCCACATGTTTTAAAAACAAAAGGGTAAGAGGCCTTCTGGTTCCACTTGAGGAGTGACACAGGCTGCTGAGAACGTACTGCACATCCACGCAGTGTGCTCAGGAGGAGCATCATGTTAGGTCAACAGACCTAGGGGCTTGTGCCACAAACAGTGTAACGACAGCCCAAATCCACACCTCAATGTATGAATGTTGAAGCTGCCTCCATCTCTGAAGGAGAGGCTGTGGAACAGGTATGCTCCACCTCTGAAGTTAGAACTGCAGTTTGGCGTAGGGCGTGCATGGTCTATTGTTGGCCAAAGGGTTGTAACTACTTCTGACAGCGGTAGGGACTGCTGGGCTAGGTTGCAGTCTGGCATGGCAGCAGCACTGGTCCAAGTCTCAAGAGGGTGCTAGAAATAGGGTTGTATTTAGGACTGAACAGGAATGATCTAGTTAGATAAGATTAGCTCTGAGCTTTGCAGGGGATGTAACACTTAGAATAGTTTGGGGGATGGCAGGGATCACTAGGCAAAGTCTGGGATTTGGAATTGGGCTAATAGGTGACCTGCAAACCTCAGTTACAGCTTAGTAAACAAAGGACCACTTGATTCTGGTTTAGGGGTAACTACATTTGGATTTCTGTCGTGCAGCAGCCATTGGATGCCTGAGACTATGATTAATATTTGGTTTCGGATTTGGCCTTGCAAGAAGCCAGGTGTAAGGCTGAGTGGAGATGGCGACCTTACTCTGTGATAAGACCTGCCACATGGTTAGTGGGTCTAGGGCTTCGAGTCATTATTGGTCCTATGACTAAAATTGAGACTAGGTTTGAGATTAAGGTTTGTCATAAAGAAGGCTAACAAACTAGGTAGAGACAGAAGCAGCTGCTGGGGTAAATAAGAAGCTGGCTAAATTTAACTTTTGATCTAAATTTGGGGCCCAAGGGGAATGATTAACTATGAATAGTGCTGGGTCTGGAAGGGTGTCCCAAGGCTAATGTAAGACTGGTGATAATAGGGCCCAGATGGCAATCCTTTATGCCTCTGTATAAAGGGATCACTTAACACTGCATAAATGTCAGATTTGGGTTACGAGCCAAACAACTATGCTGTGATCTAGGCAATGCAGAGGCTATTGGCTAGGCTAAGATTTGGATTAGGATTTGGTGCTCGCTGCGGCCTTCAAGCTGCTTTCAAAGCTGGGATCCAAAAAGCTTCAGGCAAAGGCTGATAAACTGGAGTTATTCCTAGAAGGTGAAGGGCTGCTTGAGTAGCCTTAGGTTTGTAGTCGAAAAGCCTTAAGACTGTTAAAACCTGAAATGGGAGTGGCGTTACGTTTCATACGAGTTCTAACTGTTCACCTAGTCTTATGTGGCTGGACCAAAATGGTTCCCCATGCGACGCCGTGGCTGATGGTAGCAGGTGCCTCACAGCTAGTTGTAGATGTGGGGCTTGCAGGAGTCAGTGTATAAATGTTAACATGAGAATTAGGCTGAGCTGAAGTAGGGCTGAGAAGGTCTTTCACCTTGAATGCTCAAACCCCTGACTAAAAAATCCGCCTACGATTTTTGTGGGTCACTTAGAATTTGACGCCAGGGAGACATTTTCTGTGGAAAGTTCTTTCTGTGTGACAAAAGATGGGAAGAGTGGCAGGGACTTCTTAAATGAACTTAATCAGTCATTTCTGATTTTGAGGAAGTCAGATACTAAGAGTGTCTCAGTAGCTTATCAGAAAGCATATCTTTGGTTCCAATTATATTATATTATTATCTTGGTAATACCTTGATATTACCCTGGTATTATGAAGTTAACAATACAGTATAATTAGATAAATTATGGTTAAATATTAATTTTTTCAAGTTTAGGAGCTGAAGATTTTATTATATAAAAATGCTATTTTAAAATTCGGAAAGGTATGGTTCTCATGCAGTGTTGCAAAAAATATTTTAAAAGACAGCATTAGCATTGGAGAAAATATCTGTATATTTCTGCCATGTGATTTTCAGAGTTATTGTGAACATCTGCTTTCATAAAGCAGCACTGGTTTCCGTTCTAAAGTGCTGGCATAACATTTTTCTTCTTTTCCTCTTTTCGTTCTTTCTTTTCTCTCATGTTTGCCTGTCCTCATCCCATTCCTGTTCTCTTTTTCCTTCTCAGTATCTATTTTTATTTAATTTCATCTCATTCTTTTGTTTCTAAAAGCACTTCCCCATTAAATTTCAATTTGAAGCATTCCCCCAAATACCATTAAAAAACAGTTGCACGAAACAGTTGCAATGCATAAATACCTCATAAACAGGCGGACACACACTCTACATCTTTTTGTCCCTCAAAACATGTCCTGTTTGCTCTGTGAGATCCAAAGAGTTTATTACTCTTTAGGTGCTAGTCTTGAAATAGCTCTTTAAGTCCTGTTCAGCTATGAGCACCATTTGCTTGCAGCCATTCACATACATAAAACTGGTTAAATGGATGCTGGAGGCTCCTGTCCTTTGGAAAGGGGACATACCTCATACCCTGTGTAAATCAGAACAGAAGCATCCTTTTGGCCAGGTACGGGGCAATGGATATCAGACCTGACAGCTTTTGTCTGTAGAGCAGTGGTCTCCAAACTGGGATTCCTGCACCCTATAGGGTACACAAGAGAATCCAGTGGGGTGCAGCAAGAAAGTAATTTTTTACCATTAAAAAATAAAATTTAAATATAGTGTTTATTTTGTCTTTATGTCATCCTTTTAAAATTTCTATTTTGTATATATTTTATTATGTACATAACATTGGTATGGTAGTACATGTATATAATTTATAAGTAAATATCCATATATTGGAGTACATACTAAAAAATTTTTTACTCATAGGGGTGCGTGATGAAAAAAGTTTGGAGACTACTGCTCTAGAGCATCTAGTTCACATTGAGCACTATGTAGCTACTATATCATTCATGAATAAAATATATGTATAATCCTGTATTTAGGCCTGTATCTGTGGCATGAAAGAGAAATCCTATCAGCCACGTAAAAACAAATGTCTCCTTTCCCCTATAAAAATAGGCTAAATCAACTTCCAGCTGTGCCTTGTTGTGCAGTGCTTGCTCATCCTTTGCAATTAAGACACAGTGGAAGCTGAGGGCAGGATGTTTTGACTCCTGCTGTCTCATAAGGATTTCATGTCACAAAATACACATGGGGCCTATTTAATTGTTTTTGGTATGCAGCCTATATAGAGCTGAACCTGTGATCTGGACTTAGAAACGGAAGGAAGCACTGAATGTACAAGGACAGTTTGCCATCTTTTATTTATGTAAGCTGGACGAGTTATGGATGTGTTACTTGGCAACCTCACTCAATTTGAGCATTGAAAATTATCTTTTCCAACTCAATATATGTTATTCTTACAGGTTGCTTTTTTTTTAATATATTCTCATAGATTTTTTTTTGTTTCTTTTTTTCTACTGAAGGTGATCTATTCAGCACACAGTAGCAAAATGCCATTTGCAGAACGACATGTAGACTGCAGAATGCAAAGAGGAAAAAGGGAGTAACTGATGGTGAAGTTTTCAATAGCCGTGGAATTTTTGTCCATACAAACATTGCAGCAGCACTTCTGTAGAACCAGTCACATCCTCATATGCCTGTTTTTGTCTGTTTTCTGTTAATCTCAGACTGTGGACTGTGTAGGGCAAGGACTCTGCTTTTGTTCTCTCTATATCTGGTGCCAGTAATTACTTCTATCACTACACAATTATTCCCTTCATAATAAACAACAACTATACTAAAAATAGTAATCACAGCCATCACGACCGCAGTACTTAGGGATGCAGAAGGTCTAATCCCATACTGCTAAAACAGCTTCACTCATCACTGGAAACTACCTGGAAGGAACCAGACAGGGAGGACTGACACAGCTGTGGGAGCACAAGAACTATTTGGTAAGTGGAAGCAGAGAGCTCAGGGTACTGAATACACTATTTCCCGTAGGATTTAAGTTACTATTTCGTATCAACTGTAGGTTCGAAATACAGTGTCAATCTCTTCTCTATAGGTATAGAAGAGGGACAGCCTTTCTGTTCCCCTCCGTTTACTTGGTCACCATGAGTGTTAAAAGCTTCACGGCCTCTTTTGAAGGGACGGACGCGAGGCTCGCAGACCAGCCTCTGCGCCTCCGGAGAGCCGCCAGGCTCTAGTTTTGCAGTAGTTTGGAATAAATAAGCATTGCCATCTGATGGCCGAGCCGTGGTACTACACAGCAGCTCCCTGCCAGTGGAAAGTCAAGCAAGTGACTTTTTCTCAAAGGAAGTGTCTATGACTAAACACCAGATTTCATTTTTTCCGACACCATTTTATGACTATTTTCTCATTATGAAAATCCTGTTTTCCTGAACTAAGCAGGGTTTAAGCAGCAGGAAAGAGATAACTTTAATATTTGCAACATTAAAACCCATTTTCATCCCTGATGACCGTGTCTCTAGCTTTTCCTTAGAGACAGGATGTTCGAACCTTTTGCTCTGCTTTTGCTTATTCCTTCTCTGGGCCTTCTGTGGTATCGCTCAGCCATTCAGACAAGCACCTTTCTGAGTGCACGTACTGTGATTTTGTATGGTTGGCATTTACTGAGTGCCATGCTATTGTTTCTGGTGGCAGTGAATCTTGTGCTTGGACTGATACTCCTTATAAAGACCTTAGTAGTGCAATTCAGCTGTCAAGAATCATGGTTTCATTCTCCACTATGCACTTCTGACAGTAGTTTGTATAACTGTGTTTCAGCCTCTCCACTGTAAAATTTATTTTACAACATTGCCAGGCTTACCTCTTGGCGTGGGAAGCCTCCCCTTCCATTCAGAACTCTGCTCCCACTTACAGGTCAATTATCATCAAACGAGACATACTGATGATCTCGGTGCTACTACTAAACAGACCCAGGTTGAAAAAGCATTGGATCTGGGACCTGGAAAAGGGAAAAATTGATTACTAATAATTTTTTTTAGGAAGAGAGGAGTAGCTTGCAATTCTACATCATATTCTGTGCTAGGTTATCAAAGTGCTTTACTAATTGATTATCTTCTCAGCCTATCCTATGAGTGAGGCAACCCTGATGTATTGCATTTCTCTGAAAGTAACAGCAAAGTCCAGCCAAGTAATTCAACTTTTATAACACAGGACTTTTCAGTCCTTGATTTGGAAGATGGTGCTTACAACTTTGTACTTTACCAATTTCCTCCTGGGAAGAAATAAGGTATTGACATTACTTCTCCAGTAGCCTGGAAAACACTGTTTATTAGCTCATGAAGAGCTCCATGCTGCTTGCAAGATTTAACCTAGCAAGTCTAAACCCAATGCATATGTATTTCTGTATGGTAGTGCAGACACACATATGCAAAACCCACAGTCCTTTGACAATTGGAACATATGGCAGTAACTTGACCCTTTTAAAATATGACCCTGGGGTTTACTATCCTTTGTCATGCATGGACTTACTGTTATAAGAGCTCTCGCTGTTTTAACTTGTCACCTGGAAAGTACAGTCTCACCTTTGTAAAAAGATATTACATTTAGATGGGAACAGTGCTATCTGTAAGCGCTGGATATCTGGTCCTGTCTTACTCAGCACGCTGTATTGAATTCTGTACTAATGGCTTTCCAGAGAGTGAAAACAGAGGTGTAGGACTTCTGTTCGTATTCATATCCACAAACATGTGACTTAAGTGGAGATATGGTCCAAACCTGTTCAACAAAGCTTTTGCCTCAGCCTACTCCAGCCTGCTCCTAAGCATCATATCCAAGTATTTTCTATAAAGCACAACAACTCTACTAGATCATGGCTGTTCTCTTGCTTGGGTTTGTAAGTTGTCCGCCACTATTTATCTCATTTAATTAGAGAAATGCATGACTTCTCCCCCAGGTTTTCTGCAGTGCTTCTGGTTCACAGAGACCAGACTGCAATCATCATCATAGGCAATGAACAGTGCAACTGAAATAACGCAAGACCGGGAAAACAGAATGAGCACCTACTGGTAAAACAGAGATTTGAATACTTTGTTTCACTACATCCACTCCAGCCTTGTGTACACAAAAAGTACATCTTCATTATGGCCTATACTCAAAACACCAAAGTTTTCCTCCACCATTACTCTCTAGCATACCTGTTGCAGCATGCTGCAAACTCAACCTTCCTCTTACCACAGGTCATGCACAGCATATCACGTGAAGATGGTTGCAAAACAGAGAATCAACTGAATTTATGAGCAATTTCACTAATAAATTCTTAGCCTTAATTAATAACTAAGAACTCTGCCATTAAAATGAATGACATTCCAGAGTCATTTATTGATTTGAACTTCCACATGCTTCTTTGTCTCTGTAAGCACTAGGAACTTGAGCTTCAAGTTTTTAACCCTACTAATCTGTAGTAATGCTCTCCAACAGTGCTGCAGAAAAGATTCCCCGTTGAGAATACAGTTAACTTTCATTTATTATTTTGTACCCTTCCAACAGAAGTTTCAGGCAAGGAAAATACACTTTGTAGTTGACAAACCTCAAGCAGTATTACAAAAGAAAGAGAAAAAAACAGAGAATATATCTTTTCCACTGTACTGAATAGTTTCATTGTTGTTACTTTTTCTGTCACTAGTAAAATGTCAGTGAGTGAAGCATAGTCTCAAATGACACAGAAGTGTATGAGTTACCCGCTTGCACTGGTATCATTATCCATACTAGCGTCATTATCCCATGTGTTGAAAGCTGTGAGTGTGAAGTTTTCTCCCCCCACCCTGATTTTTTATCTTAATCTCAGCCTGTGTGAAAGTAGAGAACAGTGTCATCTCTAATACACCCAGGGAATGGTCACCAAACTGCAGTTTGCAGTGAGTTTTCTCAGCTAGTGCTATTCTGAAAAGGAATAAATGATGGTTTATGAATTGATGCATCTTGATGTGCCCTAGATCTTAGGCCAGACCTAGCTGCAGGCCCTTCATATATGTGTGAGATGATTAGTTGCTGAACAGGATGAAATAAAGACATGAAATACCACTTTCTGCAGGGAAACAGTTAACTTCTGGTCTACAAGGATGGCTTACGTAGCCATATGTTCTGCATAGTAAAGAAGAGCAAATGGGATTGACATGAAAGTTTAGTCTTAAAGTCAGCTTGCGATGGCGAAAGCAGTTCCAAATCTCTATGCTGGTTTGTATCTGCAGGCATAGTGCTGTACTATATCCCTATCCTGATCGTCTTGGGCACAAACAGACCAAACAGTGTTCTGTGTTGGAGTCTTAATTCTTCCCACATATTAAAAGGATATTCTTACTGGCAGGTGCAAGAAGGCAGCAATCATCTGCCTCAATACTGAACACAGATATTGTTATCCGTATGATCAAACAATCTATTGTAAAAGTAAATTCACCTTTGCATGATTACACACGTAGGGTTAAAATGAAAGGATATTTTTTAAGACTGATTGAGAATTTAGTTTCATGACTCACTCAGGTATGAATGGGTTGTGTAGGCTAAACCCCAGCACTCACTTTGCAAATGTGCTAGTACAGTTCCCAGCACCTGTTCATCACACAACAAAAAACTGATATCCAAAACACAGTATTGTGTCAAGACAGGGAGAAAGAGGTTCACATGACAGTGTCAGAATCAGGAATTTGATCACTGGGAAATGTATTTCAGTTTGCTGAACCTCCACTGTCCAGGCGTGCTGGTTCCCAGTTGATTTCAGAACATAGGGAAGAGAGCCAAGGCGCGTATTTAGTCCAGGGTCCACCTCCTGCAGTAGCAGCTAGAGGTGCTGTTTAGAACAGTGTGTGAGCCTGGCTATTCCTGCACTCCTTTCCCCTCCTACTACATCCATGTGTAACCTGGACTAGGGATGCTAGAAGGTGCATCCCTGTCTGTTGCTTTAGTGTTCACTGTCCAGGCAGTTTTCTGATAGATAACCTAATAGGAAGCCATAACCCAAACCCTAGCATATTGTAAGGTATGGCCCTGCCACCCTAAGAGCCTGGTAACAAAGGCAGGTGTTGCTGGTTGAACTAATTTCTGTGAGTTTGAAAGTAGCATGAACACACAGAGAAGGCAATAAGGATAGCAAGGATCCCCCTGGAGAAGCACTTTTTCAGTGTGACTCCGAGGAAATAGTAAGAGAGATTTTTATATCCATGCTGGCTGAGAGAGATCTGAACAACAAGAAAAGAAACTATCCCACAGCCTCTTTCCTGTTCTTGAAGGAGACAAAATGTTACTGTATGCTGTACGTATAAGGAAACGGGATAATAGTCCAAAGAGGAAAAAATGCATGGATGCAGCTCAAGCTCAGCAAGAGCTGTAGGCCCCCACTTCTCTGAGCGTATCAGAGTTGTCTTGGCTGTCTCCCAGATTCTGTGGCACCCAGAGAGAGCTGCAGAGAGAGCCAAGATCTAGGCTCTGCATGAGGTGTTGTCTCCAGCTGAGCTGGGAACTCAGCACTGGTTCTTAGTCAGGATCTCTTCCTTTTTATGTAGGTGGTATCTTCCTGCTGTGAATACCAGTGTTTCCCCGCTCCTTTTAAGGTCAGACTTAGTGTGAGGTGTGAGTTATGTGCTATTATCCCCTGAGACAAGATGCTGATGACCAGGGAAGAGGCAGTGGCCTCATCGTACAGCAGGACCTTGGTGGCCAGCCTCACTGTGACATGCTTATTTTCTGGATGAAAAGTGTTGGTACAAACATAACACCGTGGTCTTGTAGGTATCACAGAAACACTTGGTTTCCCCCAGTTCTTCTGCTCCTTGAAGCAACTTTCAGAAATTAGCCAATTTTCCAAGCTAGCATCTGAAGTAATAATGGGGTTAAGCTTTTAGAGCTAGATAGAAATTTTGTGGTGGAAGAGGTATTCAACACTACTCAGTGCTGCCCGTGGGAGATTCAGCATTGACTGGAGAGACCGAAAAGGGATGCCAGCCCATTAACTCGGAACATAGACATGTTGTCATTTTTCCAGTGCACACTAACTCCACAGGGGATATTTTTCTGTTACATCATCCACCCCAGCAAAATATATCACTTTTGATGACATGTTTGCAATGGTTTCTCCAACCCCTTTCTTAGAAGAGCAAGTATGAATGATTAGAGGGAGAGACTAGGAAAGATCAGAAGTGCTGTGGCACCAAAGGAAGTCTTCCACTAGGGCCAGATGCTGTCACTGTGTGAGTGGGATCAGGCAGTCCAACTGCAGAGCTGACACCAAAGCATGGGAGAAGCATGCACATGCACACAGACATAGACACAGACAGACACAGACACACACACACACTTCTAGCAGGGCTGGTACGACTGGCAGCCTATTCGCTTTTCTGGATTGATGAGAACCAGACCTGTTGAGGCAGCAATGTGTGATGTCTGCCCACCACAGAGCACCTGGAAGTTCATGAAAAGTGTATTGTACGGCAAGAAAGGAAGCCTGATCTCTGGTCTCAGATGAAAGATGGAAGGCGATGGAGCAGAAAGTGGCTCAGAAGGCCAAAGTCTGAGAAGGTGCTGCCAGATGATGACAGCTGTCAGCTGGGTCAGTGGGAAATCTGGAGAGGAGTGTAGGTGAAAACAGGTAGCGTGATGAACTACTCTCAGGAACACTGAAAGAGAGAAAAGACCCTTCAGGGTAAAGACACCTTGACAGAGTAAGCATATAAGGTCAAGACAAAGTTGCTCAGCATGCACGTCAAGCAAGACTGATGGCAGTACCTTTTCTGTATGGCAGTACTGCCTGCAAGATCCAGTTGCAGACTAGATCCCTCACATGCTAGAGGCTGTACAAAGAAAGCTCTAAATGGTCAAACGTGTGTTGTTATCAAAGAAAATGTCTTTGCTACTGCTGCCATCAGTAAAGTGAGCCTACTTGCAACAATGACGGGAAGTTGTAAGACAAAATCTGACTTTAGAACAGGTTTTTATAGCTATCTAACAACTAGTTAATGGGAAAGGATTTTGAGCTACTGCTTAATAATCCTATCACAACCAAGTGGACTCTATAACGATCTAAAGTATAGATTTCTTTCTACTCACCTTTCACTCCCATTTTTAAAGTTGTACCACCTTGCAGTGGTGTCCTAGCTGAACTTTCTTGCTAGTTCTCCACAGCTGACCCACTATATGCTTGGCATGTCCCTTCTCTGCTTCCTTCTGTATCATCTGCAATTGTGTCACCAGAGAAATATCAGGTTAGTAGAGCAAAAGGAAACAACAGATATTTTTTTTTTATTGCTAAATGCTTCATTTTCTCATTTTCTTTCACTGTCTCTCAGACTGTGTAAATTCTGAAATTGATCCAACAGCTTTTCATTCTGGCACAGTAAATTTTTTTCTTCAATTTTCTTTACTTGCCTACCCACATCACAAGGCAATTATATTGATTAGCTAGTCCTTACTCAGAATTTGGAATCTGTGGCAAACTATGCAAACTATTGATAAAATTACGTTTTAAAATGTAATAGTTATCAGTCATTTTAAATGTTTTTATTGCCTGTCCTTTGGCATGGAACAGAATACATATGGTGAAGAACAACAGGAAATAACCATATAAACAGTCACTCAGATTAATTTTTTTTGGCCATGTTTTTCAGAGGCTTACACAAAAGGAGGTTTTTGTGGATGTTATGCTGCATCATGTCCTATAGTATGTGTCACATTAACAGCAGAGTTTCAGGTCAGACCTTCCTCACACTGCCAATAAAGCTGGAAAAGCCAACCACTCTTCTGTATTGAAGAAAAGAGTTTTAACTGCGCTGATAAACATGTGAGACTACCTAGAAATTCTGAGTTGAATCGTGCAACGTATAAAGTACCAGAGCTGAACAAATGCCTTTGTTAGACATTCAGAACTGAACCTCTGAGACACTGTCCATGTAACTCACCCCAAACCACAGGATCTGAAAAACTTTAACGGATTGTACTTTGAAATTCAGTAATATAACTAGGTATTTGAGCCAGCGGCTAAATCCACAAAGACATTAGTGGGAGATCTGTCACAGCAATGTAACCTAGGACCAGGGTCTGAGAACAGCGTTTGACCTTTTATACCAAATGTTCTTCCTCTGGCCATCTTGAATTTTGCAGGCTCCCATTTTAAAAGTAAAAAAGCAATCTTTTTTTCATTTGTTTGTTAGATTGACAAATTTTATTGTGTAATCATACCTTATGTCACTTGGCACCGACAAAAGTTATTTGTTTCTGCAAAGTGAACTGTTAAAAATTATAACTATACTTTGAGTACGTTCTTAGCTTAGTAGTGAGTGCACAGAAATCTCTAGATGTTTTTAGCAGTTCTGGGTTTTTTAAATTTTGTTGATGTAAATTTGGAATGCTTACTTAAAGGACTTCTAGTTTATACATTTTACAAGATTAGAAGTGGTAGCAAATCTAGCATTCAGGTAGCATGTTCTTTGCTCTGGTTGCCTGGTGGAATCTTGTGGATAAGAAACAAATACAGAGACTTAAAAATTACAGTTCCATATTTATATTTCAGAGGCATGTAGAATTCCTGTCCAAGATGTCCTATCGGGACGTTAAGTGCTTTTTCACCCTACAGAAAACTGCGGCTGCACTCTCACAAGAGCCAACCTCACACTAAAATGCTAACAATGTTCATACTCCCACAAGAGGGCAGTAGGCAAGCATGGTACAGGAAAATCCCATCGCACTGGATTTTAATTACTATCAGCCTCATAGTTTAATTCTGTTTATTAATCATAGGGAAATCAGTACAAATTATGAGAGTATTTTAGTGCATAATATCAAATTAATCCCATTTTACAGCTACTATACTGAGACATTATTTTTTAGCCAGTTTGTGCTCTTAATTACAACCCTTTGAAGTTTATGCCTTCTGTTATCTTTCAGCTGTGTCACAAGATGTGAAGTGCTTTGCTATCACAGTCATAAATAAATATTCTGGAATGCTGATAGCTTTGCTATCACAGTCATAAAGAAATATTCTGGAATGCTGTCCCAGCATGGGAAATTCATGTAGGCAAAACGAAGCACTTTCTGAAGCAAAGAAGGCAAAAGATTCACTGTCTTTCTAGAGATCAGCCTGGTAATTTCCCACATGGCAGTCTTCCCTGCCTGAAGCTCTGCACATGCAACTGCTGTTCTTCCTGATCCATCCCCTGCAGCAGCCAGGACCAGCCTCAGTCACCCCCTTCGCACTGCTCCAGCCCTAGACATCATGGCACAGCAAGGTAGAGAGGATCTGTGTTAGTGGAGTGACACCACCTGGCAAGTGATCTCAGTGTGACTTGCTGGATCTTAGCCTCTGTCCACCCAGCTGGCACAAAACTTCTGCAGCTGTGAGACTTTTGTGCAAAGAAAATGTTTTTTCTCAGTGAAAGTGGAATCTAAAGGTGCCTTTCCAATGTGGGCACTCTCACTTCAAGAAAAAAGGCCTTTCTGAAGGGGTTTCACCCCTATTGCCTTTTTGGCTGTCATTTAAACCTACAAGAAGAATCCTTCATATTAAAATACCTGGGATTTCTCATCAGCATGTGTCTTATTTTCAAAATAGTTGCACATTTGGGGTTTTATGTGTTGGGAGAAATATTTTTTTTTTAAAGAAGTTACGTGGTTTGGATGCTTACAGTTCTAAAACAGCTGTGAACTGTGTCTAGTTTAACGTCATCTGTTCGCAAACAAGACTGTGTTTTCTTCTATATAGAAGCAAGCTGTTTCAGCAATGTTTAATCAACCAGCACTGACCTTTCTTCTCAAATGCCACAAATTCGTTTTCAATAAATGTTTAACTACTGGTTTCTAAAGGGAAAGGTTCACAACATGTAGAACCTGCTTTTTAACTTACACTGATTTTATAGTTACCATGCAGCATGGTTGTTGTAGGGCTGCATATGTGTTTTAGGAGGTTAAATTTTTTGTCTATATTCCAGACATCTTTTGACACTTGTGTTATCTCCTTTTTCATTTTGCTTCTGACATCTTCCTTTATTGTCCTAAGATATGTGAAAATACTGACGAAGAAGGAAAAAATTAAGCCCATAGTATAACACTGGCTAAGCTGGTGACCTTCTCTCTTAATAAAAGTGTGTTTGAGAATTGATCAGAATAATCTCAACAGCTGTACTGCAGTCTCTGGCTAGCATGGACAAACTTAGATTGACTAGATAACCAGTTGTCCCAGCAGGGAACTCACTGCAGGCTGCAGATTCTGCCCCAAAAGTTGGGTAAGTATTAAGCAATTTATGGCACTAAGCTTTATGTTCTCACAACTTGCCTACCCTCAATCATTAGATCTTAATTATTTAATGTCAAGTCAACTTTCTACACTATAATGGAATCCCAGAAACGAACAATGTACACAAATATTTTAAGGTCAGGGATGTGGAAATGGGTTAATCTATAGTATATGGAGTGGCCTTGTCTGCAGAAGACTATGAACATCTACTAAAAATAATCATGCTACTTCCCCATAGTGGAAAATACACATCTGGATGGGCCAATGCAAAACCAGCATCTTTTCGAATGGTTGTATTGCAGTTCACAGCTTGCTTGTTTCTATCTGGCTTCAGCGTTAGGAATGGAGGAGTAAAACTCTTGTCTCACCCACCTCACCAACTCCAAAAGGGTATGGGTTTCAGCTCAGAACTTGAAGAGAGTATGCATAGCCCTGTGAGTACAGTGGAAGAGCTTAGTTCTCCTTAGGCATGGATACCAAAATCTTAGGTTGCAACAATTTTGAACCGATCATAGAATCACAGAATGGTTTAGGTTGGAAGGGACCTTAAAGATCATCTAGTTCCGACCCCCCCTGCCATGGGCAGGGACATCTTCCACTAGACCAGGTCTAGTGCTCCAGTGCTTAAAGCCCCATCCAACCTGGCTGTGGACACTGCCAGGGATGGTGCATCCACAACTTCCCTGGGCAACCTGTGCCAGTGTGAGTCTTGGCTATTTTACACTGAAGTACAGCTCTTCCTGCAGGTTACTGATGTATTTGTTAGTGTCTTCATGGTTAGAGTAAATTTTCCCAAATCAGCAACTCAGGGGTTGTTTAGCATAAGTCATGCATTCCCATGCTATTCTAGCCTACTTGCTTCTACTCAGTTTAAGTGCGTTCATGCAAAATTTTATGGGGTCTTTCCTATTAATTGTTCTCAACTATTCAAACTGAAGTAGGTGTTATACGTGGTTGTAAAGCATTGTTTAGTGTTAAAGAAAGAGCTAATTTCAAGACCACCTTTATGATACTAGGCTGGTAACCACTTGCCAAAGACTGGAACATCCCCCTTGGAACAGCGTTACAGCTACTTATATCTAATATCTTCAGGACTGTCTGTAATTCTAGGCATGACTAAATTATTCCAGTTGTGCACTTGCAGGAGAAGGCCTTTACTCATACCTTTGAAGTATGTAATGCATAGATATGCAATGTGCTTTGCATGAAGAAAGAACACATATATGCAAAGAAGTGCACATTTTAAAAGATTTTTGCCCCATGTTTGACACCACCTGGAATAGTTTAAATTTTGGGATTTGAGACTGTGCTCATCCAACTCGTGCATGTATTCTACTGAAAGTAATCAGATTTTTTTTTATTCATCTTCTTAGATAATTCAAACATAAAATGATAGGTAATACAACAAATCTGCACTGTAGTGAGAGGATTAATTAATATTTGCATTTTTCAAATGACCGTGTGAAAGGGTGTATCTAGGGTCAGGTGTTGCACGAACTTGTTTCCACTTACTAGGGCCTGGGGTTTTCTGATCTGACATTAGCAGCAAAATGTACTGCTTTGTTTTACTGCACAATCAGAAAGGCTGGAGTCAAAAGCGGTGAGATTCAGGAGGGTCTAGGTTCCTAGGTGTGTTTTGCAGCGGTATTTGTATGAGGTGCTTTAATTTCTAGCTTTTGAAGTGTGACTTGAGCTACTGCTATCTATCGAACAGGTTTGGAGACTGTTGACTGTTTTAAAGATCTCATTGTGTCCAGTTGCCAGTGGCAGTTTCCCTGCAGCTTCTGTGCCATTTTATGGTGTTAGATGCGATGGTGCATGCGGGGTTAGCATGATCTCTTTAAACAGAAGAAGTTAATACTTGATGGAATCGGTTACTAAATGTGTGTTTTTCCTGTACCGTTGGGTCAGGATAAGAGCAGTCCAGTGAAGCAGGAGATACTAACCTTGCTCTGTAGGTTGTGTGCACTTCACCATAACCCACATGCCAGGCTCGGAGTTTTGCAATCAACTGGTGAAATGAAGCAGAATTCTGAATTTTGGGGCGTGCTTTCAGAGGCGTCAGTGTTGAAGTGAGAGAAACGTAAACACTAAGAGCTACCAGGACCTGTCTCTGTTCATTTTCTGTGCCATTCATGTACCAGATGACTCAAGCATCAGTCCCGTGTCCGTGCCCCTCTTCTCCCCGCCCCCCAGAACAGGGGAATGAGACACCCTTGGGTAAAAAAAGGATGCTTGTGGGGTTTGCCCGCTGCGGGGTGGAGCCCCTCTCCTCATCCTCATCCTCATCCTCATCCTCATCCTCATCCTCATCCTCATCCTCATCCTCATCCTCATCCTCATCCTCATCCTCATCCTCATCCTCATCCTCATCCTCATCCTCATCCTCATCCTCATCCTCATCCTCATCCTCATCCTCATCCTCATCCTCATCCTCATCCTCATCCTCATCCTCATCCTCATCCTCATC
>NW_009648536.1:2125711-2138190 GCF_000708025.1 Charadrius vociferus
GCACTTCCCCGCATCCCCGCGGGTCCCGGTGGTCCTGCCGCCTCCGGGGTGGTGGGGATGGAGTGTCACCCGAAAGGCGTGTGTGTGGTGTTACATCCACCCACACCCTTGCACAGAACTGTAACTAACTCCTCTAGCATGTCGGAGTCTTGATTTTCTCAGGTGAAGTGGATCCTATGACTTTTTAATAATATAAGGCATGCAGTCTTTGACAGATGTCTGCTGCTGATAGAACTTCATGCAAACAAACCCTCAGCAGGTTTGGGTGCTTTGAACCAGAAGACCAAACGAGCAGACTGAAAGACAAAGCCTGTCAAAATGTGGCTGTTCTTTTGCTCATTGTAGTTAGTAGCTAATATCAAAGCACCATTTTATGCGATGAGGTGTTTAATCAAATTCAGTGGGGTTTTTTTTCATATTGCATCATAGCAACTTGAGTTTCTCTGTGAAGCTTTGGATGCCTGAGGCTTTTAGAAAGAGCACTGGTTAGGAAGAGTAGTGTCTATAGTCAGACAGTCAGAGGGGAGTTGCTCCAGAGATGCATCAGAAGGAAATTAGAGCTCTTGAAATGTTAAATAACTGAAACTGATTGTAGGTAACTAATCCCCCTAAGTATTTTGCATATTGTTGATAAGCCAAATTGTGTGCTGATTAGGGCTTTAGACATGGGCAGCTCTGTTACTTAATGGAAAACCTAGTCAAGAGAAAATGAATTTGCCTCTACAAACCATGTAGTGGAAAATATAAAAAGCAAAAGGCCTCTGGCAATACTGAGTACCATTTATTACAAAATATATCAGAGAGCTGAAAAATTTGGTGACTGAAGTTAATAAAATAGAAGCAACAGTAAGAGAGAATAAAAATCTTGCGCTTTATGTATGTGTGAACTATTTTTCTGTTTTGACTTCAGACTTTATAGAACTGTGATAGTTTTTTAATCACTGTGTGCTAGCCCTTTCATGTGCCTCCTGTGTCTATCAGTAAAGACCAGTGTTTCCTGTCGGTGACCTGATTCGTAACAGTCTAAGGTCCCGCTCTGTATCCTACACATATGTCTGTTGACAGCTGCCCACAGGTTTGATACGTGTGCTGATAGCCTTGCCTTATGATCCCTTATAGTGGATTTGACTCTCCACCCGTGCTCGAGTAGCCAGCTTCTGGCTTGTGAGCCTCCTTCAGCAATACATCTCCCGCTATGGGACTGCATTTTATGGTGGTGGGATTTTGCTTGAGTATCAGGGAATGTGAACAAGTAGGGATTGCTGGGGCCTATTTCTTTGGGTGAACCCCAGGCTCAGCTATATGCTCCGTGCTGCCCAGCAGTGGAGTTGCAGAACAGCTGGGTATGCCACAGTTGCTTCCTAGCTGCCAGCTCTGCACCGGGCACCCTGCTGTCCCCTCCCAGGAGTACCCAACAGATGAGGTGGGAGAGCTGTAGCTGCTGGCCAAATGCAGTTTTTGCTCTGAGGATGAGGACTTGTGCCTCCACTCGCAAGTGTGGTGTTCAAAGCACGTTGTTTTCTAAAAGCACTTTCACACTTGCAGAAAAATGGTCAAGCCACTGTAGCAGAGAAAGAGAGAAAGACAGAGAGTTATGCCAGGTCTTTTTATTTTTCTCATGCGTTAAATTGAAGAAATGCAGTACATCCAAAGTACTCTATTCAGTATTATTATGAAAACCCGAAATACCAGTATTCAGCCTAATCAATGAATCGTAGCTGAAGTACGTAAGAGTCATCTGAATGTGTGCAGAGGTGGCTATTGTTTTTCTCTTCCTAGAGCTAAACTTCCCCTCTCTCTCTTTTGCATGCTTTTGAAATCACCTATCACAAGGTCTCCTGCTACTTCCTCATGCCAGATGGTTTGATTCTGATTAGCTGGCAAATACGAATTTTGTTTCGTATTTGTATTTCTTAGTTTTATTCCCAAGGAAGTGTTTACTGCTTAAAATCAAAACAAAAAACATCAGACCATAAAAATGTTGATTTATCTGTGAACAAAGTGTTTCCACTGCAATTTGTACATTGTATTGCTAACCAGCAGCAAATTACATAGGAAGTTATAGCGTAACTAGTTTTGTCAGATTCATCGCTACTTTTTAAGAGTAAGTTTTCTAATGAAGTCTTAGCTTTTACAGTATGCAGCTATAATATTGGAGCCTAGGATTCAGGGGCAGTATTTAGGTCTTAAAAGTAAGAGCTCATAAAATAACGTAATTATTGTAATCCAGCCTTCACAGCCTGCTCTGGCTATGTTTCCCTATAGTTTGTGATTCCTTGTTTTGTGTTCCTCACATTCAGTGTCTTCTAGATTCGCCACCACAGTGAATGTTAGCACATCTCAGCAAGAATCCACTGGACAATAAAAAAAAACAGGCTTAGAGAGTTGAGATATCATCCAAAAGTGCTGTTTGTTTTACAAGACGTTTTACAAGTGTAAAGTTGCCAGAAACTTGGTGCTTTGGAAGATGTAATGCCCCATTCTCACGAAATGCTCTCTCTTGCCGTTGCTCTAGCTATGGGATTGCTGGGTCTACCAATGTGACAGGAGATCAAGTGAAGAAGTTGGACATCCTTTCCAATGACCTGGTGATTAACATGCTCAAATCATCCTTCAGTACATGTGTTATCGTGTCAGAAGAAAACAAAGATGCCGTGATAGTGGAAAATGAAAAACGGGTTAGTAGCTTTAAAGGTTCTTCTTCCTTGATTTCAAATCAGCCTTTATGGGTATATTGCTTCAGATTTGAGAAACTGAAACTGAGCTAAAAATTTCAGAAAATATTTACTTTTCTATACTGAAGGGGGGGCTAGTGGAAAGTCTGTCAGCCAACATTTGTAGTTTTTGTTATTTCTGTTCTTAAGTTTGTTTGTTTTTTTTTTTTTTTTTCTTCTCTGTTGTTCCTCCCCACCTTCTTTTTTTCCCACCTTTTCCTAATTGTGGAAGAAACTTATCTCTTGTTTGTCCCATCTGATCTCTGGAACTATGCTCTGAGTCAGTCAAGCCCTTTTGTAAAGTAACTTTGTCAGTAGGACACTGAGGAGCTTTTCTGTGCAGGTCAAATCTTGAGTTCTTTAATTCATGCAAATTCTCCTTGAAGCTGGTGAAAGACTTAGCAACAATGAAACAAAAATAATTTCTACTTATTTATTATATATTGTTATTTATATTCACAAGTCTGCATGCACTTGTTAAGTGATAGTTCCTTTGTCCTAGCTAATATTTTGGTGTGATCCGGTAAGAATCTGAGTAAAAATTTAGCAAAAAAACCCAACTAAAACATAATTTAGGAAGTATAATAATATTTGCTTTGTCAAAGCAGTTCTTTCTTTCTCTCCTGGTTGAGAAAGGTTCAAAATTGATTTTGTAGGCATTGGATGAACAAAGATTGCTTTAGATCTGAACAAATATGGTTTTAGATCCTCAACAATCACTGAAGGAGGTGCATCGTTAATGCTTTTCGAAAATAAATGTGAGCTAATATGGTGTTTTTATAAGAATTTCTACCTGCAGAGTAGAGTGTTGCTGGACAACTAAGTTTCTGGCACCAGTGTGAAATCAATCGAAAAGCAAATAAACACTTACTGTTGTTACACATGACTATTAAAATGACTGTGGATAAAATAAGGGGGAAACAAGTTATTTAAAAGGTACAGTTGATTCAGCTGTTTTCACTGTACTGGCAATTTCCTGTACTGTCAGGAATCTGTAATACAGAAATAGGCAGGGACCATTCTTTTTCTGGGGGGGAAAACCCCCCATAATCCAGGATACGACCACAGCCTGGCTAGGGTAATTTCTGATCATCTGTCAATTCAGAGCATAGATAAAGTGAAATGTACAGTTTATGAACATCAGGTGTTAAAGGCCTTTTTAATGTCTGTAATTTTAACTCTACGTGAAAAAGGCTTGGCAATGCCAAATGGATTGGCATTAATTAAATAGATGAAGCTAAACTAATAATTAAAAAGCATTCTCTTTTTTTTTTAGTATTAAAAATTGTGTATGAAAACTTCATCTTTCCCATGTCATCATCTATTACTTTAAAGAATTCCCAGCTACTATGATGCCAAATCACACAGTTGACAACAAGAATGAAATCTGGGCCAAAAAATTTCTAACATTGAATTCAGTTCCTTCATAATCTATAAAAGTCTTTTAGTTTGTATTGCTGTGAAAGTCTCTGAGAATATTTACCTACTGAAATATTCTTATTTGGGTATAGTGGATAAATATGTCACTAATCTAGTTGTTTCCTCTTTTTTATTTCCTAGGGTAAATACATAGTCTGCATAGACCCTCTAGATGGCTCATCAAACATTGACTGTCTTGTTTCCATTGGGACCATCTTTGCCATCTATAGAAAGGTAAAATGTTTTCATGTAGGATAGGAAAAACTATTATTGTGCACCTTTTGATGAATATAATTGCATGTGAGCTTGTTTGTGAAAGAGACTTTCAGGACCAGCTTTAAGTTGTCTCCTATTTCACAGACGCTTGTATAAAACATTAGTGAGGGATTTGCATTAGTCTCTTAGAAGATGAGGTACCTATATGCACAAGGCTGGTTGAAGCCTGGCTGATACTTAATTAGCCAGCTGAAGGAATTACCCCTTACAAACAAATCAGGTCTTAGATTTCATGAATATTTGTGTTGAGACAAAATACCACGCGGTTGTCATCTAGTTGGGGAATGTGCTTTCAGGTTTTCTTGTTCTCTGTACTAATAGTCCTGTTAGCCTGAGGACAGGCTTCAAACACAAACCAGAGCTGAAACATGGCATGTGCATTTGAAGTGTCTAATTCACTCTGAAAGGCAGAAACCTTGTCTGAAGGAGCTTGAAATACTGGACTTACATGTCACAAGATGGGGGAAAAAGTAAGTCAGATAAAACACACCCAGCTGTCCATTTTAATCATCTTTTGTATGTTGTCATACATCTTAAAGCATCTATTTTCAACTTTATTTTTGTATGAAGCAAAAGAAAACAAAAAAAAATCCCATGTACTTTTGATCAGCTGTGGACTCTGTGAGTCATGTTTGATTGCTTGCTTTTCAACTGTGCCTTGGAGTTTTCCTCTGAGCTATGTTCATCATCACCGACAAGGAGGTACACAGCTCTATATTATCTCCTTAATCCTTTCCTGCTTCCTGCATTCCAACTAGGCTTATACAAGAGAATTCTAGATCAATGTGTTTGTCTCCTCCATATAATTTGTGCTAGGGCATCAAGTTGGAATCTCAGTCATGGATCACGGAAGCATTTGTGTCACCTCATGCATGGATATGGAGTACAAGACTGCCGCTGTCCCAGATAGTCCAGTTATGTACCAACTATAGAAATGAAGTAAAATTTACTGTGCTCCTTCTTATTCTAGATGTCCCCTGATGAACCTTCTGGGAAAGATGCTTTACAACCTGGGCGTAATCTTGTGGCAGCTGGTTACGCTCTCTATGGGAGTGCCACAATGCTGGTACTGGCCACTTCTGCTGGAGGCGTTAACTGTTTCATGCTGGATCCGGTGAGAATGTCTTCTGTTTCTTTGTTTCTTTATTAGGGATAACAAGGTACTGTCTATAAGAACTGTTTGTCTCCAAAAAAATCAAACAAAGGAGCAATTTTCAGGCTAACTTGGAGAAGTGAAGTACACTTAATAACCCATCAGCAACAATGTCAAGAGGTTTTTGCATTCTGCCTGCCAGCTGCAGTGGCACTATGTGTGAATCAACAACGGGAAGACAGCCGCCAAGTCAGTGAAGCAAATACACAGCATGCGCCAAATCATGTGATATTTAAAATGAGCTGTTTTCTGCAATGCAGAATGCCCTTTAAGATTTGTTTGTCTTTTCCTTAATGCTAGGACCTTAGTAAACCAGAGAAGCAGAAATATTTAACCACCTTCTGTGTTTTCAGATCTCACCATGGTGTGTAAAAGAGTAAGTGACGTGTGTGGGTGCGTTTGACGTTCTAGCACGCGTTGACTGTATGAGTTTTAAAATAAAAATCATATTGATCATAGCAGAAATTAATTCGCTTTAGTGACCTGTTTTTTTGTACTCAGGCTGTGCCACCTGCCAGTATTAAATTTTTAGAACTTGCAGTGATCAAGCAGCAGGAAATATAACTTGGTGCTGGCTGTTAAGTAACATCTTAAGTAGCTGCATGTATTTTTGTCTATATTCAGATGGCAGATTTAACTTTGAGCATGCATGCATGTTATTTTTTTTTTGTTTTAGCACTAACTTAGAAATATACTGTAGTGAAAACTAAACAGATCAGCCCTTGGTTACAGAGATTGGCTCTCTTGACTCCAGGTTTCCAGTTAGCCTGAGCTAAGACAAATTGGAATTTCTTAATATCTACAGCTATTTGAAGATGTTTATGCATTGATTGAACCGGCACTGTCAGTTTCCAAACTCCTCAGAGCTGTACTTTTATTGTAAGTCTAGCAAAAGAGTGGGAAGCTAAACAAATTTACAGGCAACAGCATTTTTTGACATAGAGAAGTGATAGAGAGCTGGGAATGGTAGTATGAAGAAGCTTGCATGACCCCAGGATCCATGCTTCTGTCTGTGTTTTATGGACAAATAAAACACTTTGCATCTAGACTGCAAATACCACTTTTTCATAAGTATTGCATTAATAAAGAAAGTGGCAGTGATGTTAAATTTTTCCTAAATTGTGTGTATGATTGGTTTTTGCCTTGGTTTGTAAATAGATGACCAATTAAAGTTAACAAATTGATTTTCTTTCTTATTGTTAGGCAATTGGAGAATTCATTCTGGTGGATAGGGATGTGAAAATCAAAAAGAAGGGAAATATCTACAGTCTCAATGAAGGCTATGCTAAATACTTCGATCCTGCAGTCACAGAGTATCTCAAAAAGAAGAAATTCCCTGAGGTAAAAGACCCTGTTTCAGAGAAACTTTCTGATGACAAGCAACACTCATAATTTCCAACTTCATGGTCAATCACTGTCTCGTGCCCTGTTTAGAGCTTGTTTTCCTTCCCGTTATTTAAAATGTATCTTCATGTAGGACTGATAATTAGAGCAGCAGTTGATGTGACCAGATATTTCACTATCCTTCAGTGCTGCACTGCACCTCTTTAATCCTTTAATCCTTTCTTTCTTTATTTTTTTCAATCTTACTTCTTGACGGGGCCTGAGTAACAGTGCTAGAGGCAAAACTGGGCACTTGGTAGTCAAGTAGAGAGGAAGTCTCATCTGGTGATGAAGAAATTTGGTCGACATGTGCGTTAGATTGCTGCTTCCTCACTGCAGCATCCAACTAGGTGGAGAGCTGAACGGGGATGGCGGTGGGTCATTGCTCAGTGGTAACACAAGTTGGGTCCTGAGGGGACCTCTCACTTCAAAAGCTAGTGTAGTTTCAGGGTCCACTTTGTGGTCATGCAGCTTCCTGGTGTCAGGAGGCCTGAAGCTCTAAGGAGTGCCCGTAAAAATCATGTCTTTTCTTGTGCCTTAAGCCTGTCATCACTGGAGTTATTACATGGACAATGAAGTGTCAACATTTACTATTGTTAAGTGTTCATGTCCCTTCTTGACTTCCTGATCTTGCTTTCAACAAAGACTGGTATGTTCCCCTGGCATCTTTCCAGGCTTAAGGTGTTGTTTATTTAGATATTAAAATGTACTCTCTGGAGTATAATAAGGAAATAATATCAGTATTGAACTATTGACTTTTTCTTACCTAAAAAGATGTAGAAGCTGGCAAAAATGGGTAGAAGAAGTAGGAAAGATCACTTGTTTTTCTCCTTGATATTTTATTCTGTTACAAAAGAAAAAAAAACACAACATAAATTCCTAGCACTTGATCTTTTTGCTACTAGGAATGCAGTATTTTCAAAGGGTTAGAGCACTGATGGAGAGCTGGGATACCTTTTCTGTTGTTGGCACTACCACTTGTCTATCCTGAAATTTTCCATCAGTCCTTTTCCTTGGATTTTTCCAATTAGAAAATGAGGAGGAAGCTGAATTGTTCTCCAAAACTACTTTGAATATTATCAATGAATCACAATATGGAGGAGTTAGATGTTAGGACCACTAAGACAGGAAAAAAAAAAAAAAAAAAAAGATTAACCTGATGTGCTCAAAAGTTACATTTATTCAAATGTTTTTCTGTAGGATGGCAGTTCACCATATGGTGGGAGGTACATAGGATCTATGGTGGCTGATGTGCATCGTACGCTGGTGTATGGAGGAATCTTTCTGTATCCTGCTAACTCAAAAAGTCCCAAAGGAAAGGTAAACCTGAACAAGCCCATTATAGAAAATATTACATTATCTAGATATTTCACTATACCTGATCAGTATTTTGATTGCAGAACATGTATCTTATTACTTGGTAGCTTGCAACTCTGGTGTGTGAGTACGCTCACCCCTTCCCCACTGTCATGAGTGACAGCAACCTGCTGTCAGATACCTATTTTAGGGCTGGTGCTAACCTGTTTCAATGCAGTGACTTCTCTTTATCCCCAGACAAATTCAGATTATGCAACATATCAGGGGATGTGCTGTTCAAACAGGTTTCTCTGAGATGGCAGTCTCAGCCCAAACCACGCTGACCTCAACCAAGAGAAACATTACAAAGCAAAGTAAACAACCCGCATTACCTTGAGATTCCTATTACCAGATAGTATGTAAGAAGCCTAAACGCAGTGTGTCCCTTACTAGAAGCTCTGCCAAAGAGAAAACCATCTGCATCTTGTACTTGGTAACACTGCCTCATCTGGAGGAACTATGCCTGGCTGCCTCTGCCAGGACGACAGTCAGTCAGGGAAGATCACACACTTAGAGGCTGACAAGGGCACTGTTTATTCAGCAAAGACCTTTCATCTGTTTTGTAATTGTCCGTAAATTATTGCTTCAGTTTGCAGATAAGATGCAGTTATTCATTAGAGAAACCTAATGGCACACTCTGGCCCAGTGTTTTTCTTTCTTTTCACATAGGCCTAGTGGTCTGCTGCCTTGTTAAAGGTTGTGTCTTACACATGAGCTTTATCTCTGTGTAAAGAGCACAATGCAAACAAGAGCTATGGAGAAAGTACTCAAATTGGGCAAATCCAGCATTCAACTGTGTTTTGTTTAAAAGAAAAATCCACACAATTTCATTCTTGAGTCAAAGTTTATATGAAATATGGAGTACTTGGAGTGTTGATTGGTTTTAAATCAAGTGCCAAATATATTTACATTTCATGATTCTGGGCATTGCCTGGGCTAACCATTGCCAATTTGATTTTTGTCTTCTAGCTGAGACTGCTCTATGAATGCAATCCTATGGCTTTTGTTATTGAGAAGGCTGGGGGAATAGCGACAACTGGGCATCAAGCAATACTAGATATAGTGCCTGAAGATATCCACCAAAGAGTGCCTATTGTCTTGGGATCTCCTGATGATGTGAAGGAGTACCTTGAGATAGTCAAGAAGCATTCAGCTAAGTGAAGAAAGCTTGCTGGATTCACTGTGCAGATGGGAAGAAATGCCTCACAGCTGAGCCAAAGAACACACTGCAGAACTGCCAGACTGAACTGTCTGACCTCTGTAGCAAGAAAGCAAATGAGCCATATTTTCATAAGATTTTTTTAAAGTGAAATCTTGTGCAATTGCATTGTGCAATCAAAGGCATTAAAAGAGTGCATTAAAGGAAGCATTAAAAGTAAAAGCAAAGGAAAAATATGTTTGCTTTTTCATTTATCATTTGTGATTACTCATAAGCCACTGTGCTACAAGGAATTACTGTGTTGCATTCAATAACTAGGGACTCACTCAACTTTCTCAGACAAGCTACAGACTATCTCCAGAGTATCTGACTCTGTCCTCTTCTAAAAATCTTGGGGGGAAGACTCAGCAGCCTCTTACAGTGAGTAACCTTTTGTAGACCAGTTTCTAGTTCTTTGACAATAAATAACGTGGACACCTTCACATGTTGTTTCTAGGCCCCAGAAGTTACTCAGTGTACTTTGGTTTGGGCTTATTCTAACCGAGAATTAACATTTGTGAAACATGTACAATAGTGTATGTTAATTCTGACACATACTGTTGATAATAGCAGTTGGCACTTTTGTCAGATCCAGTTTCACAAGGATGGAATATGACCTTTTGGAAGTGGATTTTGAATTGGATAACGAGCACGTGTAGACAGCTCGGTACCATTCCGCTGTGATGAGCTGTGTATCTTTGCCAGAAATTATCTTGGTACCATTCTGCCGTGATGAACTGGCTATCTTTGCCAGAAGTTAACCTGCTTGCTTGATGAAAAAATGAACCTGCGTGTTGCTAGCAACACACACCACCAGCAGCCCAACCCCCAGAGGTGTTCTTTGTGTGTTATTTTGGGAGTGTGCATTACCATGGAAAAGAATTCTGCTGCGCAAGCAGAAGTAAGTTGTGAAGATCCCCACAAAGCATACTGACATTTAATATGCTGATGCAGAGCATGCTGCTGGGAACACAACATTAGTGCTCATGAGCTAAGGATGGGCTGTCTACCTGTCTGGGTGCAGTTTATGGCCATGGCTCACAAGCTTTTTGAATCAGTCCGAATCTGCGAATCTTTGACATTTCTCACTGCACGCTTACCTTTGCCAAACTCAAACTAAGGGACACGTGGATATCACTGTTGGGTAGACTGCCACCGAACATTCACTCAAACCGGGGTTGGGGAGCCCCTGTCTGTGCATACAATGACCTATAAACCTGCCTGTCTGAGGATTTTGTATACATCAGTGCAGATAGCCTGTCTGACCTTGGTTCTTCTTGTAAAACAAGAAGAAAAGAGTGGGGGTGGAAGCTAGGGGCCATGGTGCGAAGATTTGGTCTGTCAGGGTTCACACACAAAAAAACCTGGGAGCCCTTGCTCTGACACAGACTGCATTTGGGGCATTTGGAGGCATACTGGCAAACCTTAGGTAGGTGTATATATGCATCTGTTGTCCAAAGTGAGAGTCAACAAGGCTTTTCTGGCAGGGGCGGAATGGCCTAGTTTCTGCTGAAAATGCTGTTTCTGGTGAGGCTTTGTAAGTGAAGATGGGACTTTCAGTGACATGAGCTCTTGAAGGATTGGGACAGGCCTGGAAATCTCCACTGAGCTCTCGTTCTGCTTGTGCACTCGCTTTTGACTCTGCGAGGGCCGGAGTCTGGCCCTGCACAGGACCTGGCTCCTCTGTAGCCCAAACTCTACTCTGGGAAATGAGCCGACCATGGCTTACGTACTTTGCCTGATATGCACCTGCAAAATCAGGCACTCCACAAACAGCAACCATGCAGTATGCTGCCTAATTTCTCATTAATTCGCCTCTGGGAGAAGGCTCAAACCCACATATCCTGGTAAGATGCCTGTGTGGCCAGTCTGGGGGCCAGCCTGGAAGGAGAGGTTTTACTACCCCAATCTGTGAGCGCTGTGCCATGACCTGGGAGAGGACTTCATGATAGCGTGTAGGACAGCTGTGTGCCCGGGGACTCCTGTGGCCCGGGCTTTTCTTCCCAGGCTGCTCTTTCTTGTGCTAGGACCAATGCTGCTTCCTCTGCCTCTTCGTGTGAGCAGCCAACTGCTGGGGTATGGCCGTGCTCTCGCTTTTGTAAAAGAGAAAAAAAAAATGCAATCCTTGCATCTGTTTTGTCTTTTCATCATGATTTCAAAAGAAACAGCTAGTGTCTCTCAGTTTTGATGAGGAGTGAAGATGTTAGGAGTAGCTGGAGATGCAACCCCACACACTGAAACACTTCCCAAAGGAGCTGCATGTTCCTGTCCCAGGCATTGCCTTACTTGCTGTCTCTGGAACATACCCCATAGCACTTTAAAAGGCTCAAGCTCACTTAAATCAATGACAGCAGGCAGCATGCTGAGAAGGACTAAACCTCTCTGAGGTTCTGGATGCTGCTCCTAGAGGAAAGCGCATGGCTGTTGTTGTCAGGCACAACTTTAGATCCTTAAGTTTTTAATGTGATCTGTCCCCAGAGCCATAGCTGGACACAGTTTTTTATTTAATACACTAAGCAGAGGATAGTTGGAAGCCTTACAGCTTTTTTTCTGGCTTTCTATATATCAGTTTGGACTACAGTGCCTCACAAATCTGTTGGCACAACTTGACAAACAGTATCCACAGCAGATATTTTTGTGTAGTTATAGCAATTCCTTGGCTGTATTCTGCCACCAACCCCCCGGGCTGCATATACCTATTTTTAAGACAGCATATTGGCAGCAGGTAAAGGTTATAGACAGAAAGGCAATACTGCCCATGTTTGCTAGGTCAGTTTCCACTGTTTTGGTTTTGCCCATAGGCTGACATTTTATAGTTAGCATTTTTCACATTGTGAGCTGTGTTTTTCTTTCTGTCTGTAATAGATAAGCCCACATTTGCATGGCCACCCCATGCAGCCACCAGCGGGCAGAACTACTCAGTAATCTCCTTCCACAGCCCCCTTTCCAGAGCTCATCTTGAGCATCGACGCAGGGAGGG
>NW_009648536.1:2138212-2142094 GCF_000708025.1 Charadrius vociferus
CTGCTGAACTGTGGCATTTGGTGAAAGGTCGCTGGGTCCAGTTTCAGCCGGTGCCATCCAAGCGACTAACCTTTCAGATCAGTTAGAAGAGGTGTCACCTTTAAAGCACAGGGCTAGCCTATACGCCAGTGGAAGTGTGAATCATCCCTGAGAGCTCTTGTGTAATCTTTATATTAGAGGCAAAATCTCCCATGGATCTGTCAAATTGAGGTGTTTATTTTTTCAACCTTTCTATGCTGTTCCAACCCATCTTACTGCATGGTTCTCAGGCTTATAAAGAATCATATATTTTTGAAACAATCTGATTTCTCCCTCCACCTCCCACCCCCCTTAAATAGTAATTATTTATTTAGCTTAATCATTCCGTTTAATCCTTCAGGTTTTTTCATTCAGTAAGATCATGGTATTTATCAAAACAGGGTAAAGTTTTCATGCAACCCAGTGTTGTCAGTCTTGTGCCTTTATCCAAGTTTTATTCTTTTATTTCTCTTCTTGCTCCACTGTTGGCTGCAATATTTCTGGAAAGCTTGGGTGTGGAGTCTGTGTTCTTTACGAATTACTGTAAGTTAAGGTCTTACTGAAGGAGTGTTATTTGTGCAGCAGCTCAAAGCATTGTGCTTTATACATATATACATACTTCATACATACTAAGAAGTATCCAGTACCTGTAAAAAGCATTGGGGGATTTTTCAGCTAAAAAAAAAAAAAATAGAAAGAGGCAAACAATGGACTTACTAGCTCTGAGAACACCCTTTGAACCACTAACTCCAAAACAAACTTTCTGTTAGAAGATGATCTGAACTTTGCCTTTTTGGCCAGTGTAAAAGATCAGTTGGAATCAACAGTAAAGAAGACCTGCACGTGATGTTTTGACAAATGTTAGAAGCCATAGGCCAACCGGCACCCCATTTCTTATTTGCTAAATTGATTTGGTATCCTGATGGTATTCTAGCTACACAGCAGAGAGATTTTGCATTGAAAGCATTTTAGTACTGGTCAGGCTGACATCTGCCATGATGATGAAATAATGTGCAGAATGTAATGGCTCTACTTTAAGACAGCAGATCGTTTTGCATGTATAATGTGAAACCTGTCTCCTTCTTTTATTAATAGCACCATGTGCTGTCCCAGAGCTTCCTAAATACATTATACTTTGGTTTTGTACAAAGTATGTTTGAAGAAAGAAAGTCTCCTAACCTGGCAAAAAGTGCTCTGGAATATTTGTCCCATGATCTGAATGGTATCGTATGCTTTTGAGTAGATCACAGTGGTAGAAAAGAGAAAAAGAAATCATTGAGATCACTTTCTTCTTCCACCATTGCCTTAGAGGATGTAGTGCAAAATCTGCCTGTTGCTCCACCTGAGGAGCTCTCTTGCCAGTCCTTCCCCCTCCTTGGAATGAGACTTGAAAAACATCCCCAAAGCTAAGTACACTGGATGCAAGCAGCACTGAGCTGGTGTTCAGTGCTGTCAGTCTTTGAGACCTTTGCTTGAGGCTGGTTTCAAAATAGAAAACTTTAGCATTCAAATCTCTTTACAGCTCTCCAAGTAATGTGTTGCTCATAGGTGAAGAAATGCTTTTAGGAAAATCCAGATAAACGCTAACAATTAAAAAGGAATGCAAAGGGAAATCCGAACTCCTTGCCTACGGCTGCTCTTCCTATTAACAAAAATAAAAAGCCAGGTATATGTTTTGTTACTGAATTTTGTTTCTGTCTTTCTGACATGATTTTAGTGTGGCAATTTTGGTTAAAATGAATGATAACAATGAAACTCAATGAAACTTTTCTCCTTTAACTCCACATTTTCTTGTTTTGTTTGTGGTCTTTCCAGATGTTCTGCTTAAAAATAAGAGAGTGCTGCTAAAAAGTAAAGTGAAGGCTACAGCATATAATTCTTTTTACTGCCTTATCTGAGTGGGAAGATAGTGCTGTAATTAAAAACTGTAATTCCAGTGTTCCAGATAGCATATACCTAGTTCACTGACATTTCTGTCTACCTTCGCATTAGCTTCATGTGACTCAAGTACATTGCTTTTAAGGAGCTACTGGCAGTATAAGTGCAAACTTGCACATACTTGTATTTACATGGTGCATGACAACAACAAAGCTGAGGTGACATTTCATTTTATGAGTTATGACACAAACAGGCATAAATCAGATAAGCTTCATTTGTAAATTATTGAAGAGACAATTACTTTGCAACCAAACAAGCCACAGCTCACCAATACTTGTGATTCATGCAAGCCCTATAATATTACAAGTAGCCCAGACTAGGAATGAAGTCATTCGAATTGGATTGCAGCAGACCAACTAGCAACATAAAACATCTTCAACAAAGGCATGTCTAGATGCATCCTGCACCTCCATTGACTCCCCTGGGATGTGCCATACACCCTCAAAACCCTTCTCTACAGGGGAGGCCAAAAGGGGGTAAGCAAGCAGGGATTAAGGTGATATAGGAAAGGAACTTCACCATGCAACATCACAGGGTGGTGGGTGCTCTGCTGAGGGGCTCTATGGCACACATGGTTACTGATGCCCTGTGCCTTCATTTCTGGTGCCTTGCAAATTGTGGGCTTTGCCCTGGCTACACTGAGCTTGTTGCTGAGCAGCAGCTATAGGAAAGCAATTTCCAGCTAAGCAGCCAGCTGGAGTTTTGCGTTATAAGCAGTTTGATGCACGATTAGAATGCGTTACCAGATCTGTACATCACTAATTTCAGTGTGTGGGAAGGGCAGCTGAGCAGTGGTTGCTCAGCTGTAGTCCTGTCTCAGGCTGCTTTCCTGCATCCCGGAGGAACCGTGGAGCCAGCCTGGGGTGCAGTTATTCTAAGCACTCAATCACATGGTCTCAGGAACATCTTAATAAACTCTGACCAGCAACGCAGCCAACAGCTTGGCCTCAAAATAAAACAGCTACCCAGGATCTCAACACAGCAGGAAAAAGTGTCTTGCCCAGCCGAAAAGATAGGAGCTCTGCTACCCAGCAAAAATGTCCGACAAAACACCCTTCGAAACGGATATGCTGACGCTCACGCGATTCGTCATGGAGAAGGGACGCCGCGTTAAAGGAGCTACAGGGGAGCTGACGCAGCTGCTCAACTCCATGCTGACTGCCATAAAGGCCATTTCCTCCGCAGTCAGAAAGGCAGGCCTTGCCCACATGTGAGTCCTACCTAGAAATATGGGGAGGAAGAGGAGGTAGAGAGACCGCTGTTTGCGCAGCAAGGCTGGGGAGAGGACAGGGATTCATAAATATGTTCGAAGTGTCTTTTTTTTAAGGTGATTGACTGTAGGCATGAGGTCAGAGCCTGGATTATCAAGAGTGGGAAGTGGGAGATGTCTTTTTCAGGAGCATTTTGATATTGGGCACAAGATAGACATTTAGACTAACTGCTGTTCTGTAATATTTTACTCTAAAAATTTAAATCAGAACTTCCACCTCCTTATCCCTTGTCAATGTTGATGTTTATCTATTTTTACATCTACTGCGAATTTGCAGAATATCATACCATGATATTTTTAACGCAGAATACCACATGGTGATATTTTCTGCTAACACGCAAGTCGGGTGCTGAGCTGTGCAAATCAGGGCTTGACTTCTCTTGGGAGGCTGATGTTCTGCCTGACTGCAGTATAAGTAATGGTCTAAAGCAACAGCCCTGCAAGAAATGCCATATGCTGCCACGCATGAGTGCATTTCCCTTTCCTTCCTCGTGTAGTATCAGGGTTACAGGTAGGCAGTGTTAAAAGGCCCTATATGAAAAATAAACATAATGATTTGGCATCTAGTGGTTTAGCAAATGGAATGAAGAATTGCCTTAGCAAAGCCTGGAATGAACCAAGCTGTTCCTCACACAGCCAGGTAAAATAGACATAGG
>NW_009648536.1:2142176-2157006 GCF_000708025.1 Charadrius vociferus
TATGTATTGAAATACGTGTTTCTGTACATGCCTGTGTGTGTATGTATACATACATACATAAAAAAGACAGGGAATATACTTGTGTAAGAAAGAAAGACAACATTTGTAATTTGTTTTTTGTTTGGTTCTTTTTTTTTTCCATGGGAACACCAAAATGTATGACACCAGTTTTTTTTGCACTTCTGTTGACTATTTGGTCAAAGTCCTCAATGATCTTTGCAAATCATGAATTCAATGTCTCAGTACTGCCACCTTCACTTTACAGGCGTGGACCATAATATATAGAGAGGACATGGGACATACTCAAAGTTAAGAGCAGCATCAGATTCCTGTGCCAAAAACCGTTAAACTGCACTTTGTCTCCGTACTTTCTAGGTGAAGCTGAGCTGTTTTGCCTCCCTGACATAGCAGAACAGTTGCTTTTATCTCATTTTTATCTTTCAATATGTAATCCCTGAAGCATTTAATAAGTGGGGAAAACCTTTATTGGATAGACTAGAAGTGGAATAGCCAACTGGCCTACAGGACACATGGCTACTATGCTGGATGAATCTTCCCATCAGAAGGAAAAGATCATTATGTTAAGCAACAAACGTTTCTTTCCACAAACAAAAGTTTCAGGAGATGAACCAGAAGTATCTAAAGTACACAAACACACAAATGAGAAACTCGCACCATTCAAAGTACTGCAACTAACCACAAAATTTCAGACATTCACACCTCAAACCTTCAAACACAGTGACTGGCTTGTATCCATCTGCATTTGTGAAGTTAGAGAGCTCTGATTTTTCCAGCCCCTCCAAACAGGAGACTGTGAAATGACTTCTTTAATGTTAGAGAGCTTAGCGTGAATTTTTAACAAATTTGCCATTCAAAAGTAAAGAATGACTTTTTCTAAGCCATAGACTTGAGCTGGGAATGCGCCTGAAAACACACTAACGGGAGAATGGGTACTTAGCACTCCCTGAAAATGATGGTCCTTTCCAGTATCTCAAACTTGGCACTGCAAAATAGAGTGGCCAAAATGCTCAATATTTCCGAAAAGCTCAGGCAGCTTTGAGTTTTGAATAAGACAAAAGACCTATCCTGCCCCCAAATAAGGCCTGGTGCTGACCAACATCCTAGGAACTAACCAGTTGCCCCTTTCTCCTTCCTTCTTTTTTTCCCCCATAATGAATAAAAGCGCTGTATCAATTTCCAGTTCCTTATACATCTGAGATGCCCAGACCACGCACGTTAGGTCTAAACCCTATTTTCTCAACTGAAAATCTCAGAAATATATATAATACTATATACAACATAATTCATATATTGCTAAAATCAGGAAAGGGAACAGAAGCATCGTCCTAACTCAGACGAGGATCACAAAATAAAACAAACCTTGATCCTGAGATACAGTCAAGTGTGGGGAATTATCTGAGGGTGTCTTTAAAACTTCTGATTTTGGGGTGGCTGGGGACTGAGCAGAACATGGGTTAAAGGACCATCACAGAGCTCTGAGCAGCCAGTGGGAGAAAATTATGCAGATGCTAACTGCCCCTTCTCCTTCCTCAAAGCTGTTGCCAGCTGCTTCATGGGGCTGCTAGGGAAGCCTGGCACCCAGTGTCCTGGCTGTGGGCTCTGCTCCTGGGCTGGAGAACATCCAAGCAAAACGATGCAGGTAAAGCCCCAAAATTATGCCATCGCCCATTCTCTTTTTCATGCATGCTTTCATTTTCTAGCAGCAGCACCCATCTCCTAATGCACCTTAGCAGTTTAATCCAAAGGTTAGAGGTGTGGGAAGATGAGAGGAAGGAGCCACCCTGACTTGTTTTTCTCCTAAAAGTCTGTAACATTGGCATCCCTCAGGTTTTCTGATATTTTTACTTTTCTGTAGGTTTGGTATTGCTGGCACTGTGAATGTGACTGGTGACGAAGTGAAGAAGCTGGATGTATTATCCAACTCTCTGGTGATTAACATGCTCCAGTCCTCCTACAGCACCTGCGTCCTGGTCACGGAGGAGAACAAGGAAGCCATCATCACCCCAAAAGACAAGCGGGTCTGTGCAGCTCCTGCCTTCAGGGGGTTATCAGATCAGGCAGCAGCAGGTGGCACTCTTGTTTCAAGCATGAAACCTGGGCCTGGCCCCAAAAACAACCCTTCCCGGGGGAATTCAGAAAATTTGCAGCATTACTGTATTGTTTTGATTAATAACTGTGGTGGATGGCACAGTTTCAACAGCTGAAAGAGCTGTGGAGGGGAAAAATATTATTAAAGTTTGGGGGGGGGGGGGGGTGTGAATAATTATTTTGGAGCTTGTTAACACACCCCAGATCCCAGGTGTAAGTGTACTATTACATTCCCTGACCGCCAGTGTAACGGTTTTGGATTACATTAATATTTAGGCAAGACAAAATGAGATGAGAGGCTGGCAGAACCGGGTTTTACGTTACACGTCCAGAGGAAACACCTGACTGCTTCATCAGGCTTCCCCCAGGAGAGGATCCTATTGCAGCGAGATGCTGCTTGTGCTGATGTAACCTACCCTTTCCCCAAGATGTCTTCCCTCTGCCTTCTTACTGTCAAACCTAATATCACAGGCAAATCCTTCAGTCCAAAACAAAACATAACAAAACTTATTTACTCAGGGAAGATGCGTGCTTCCAGAGTGAGTCACTCCTTTTTCTTTCAAGCAATTTCTTGCATTGCTTGTCAGCAGAGGAGGACTCCTTTCTATCATCAGATTTTGTGCTGTCGGGGCAGAAACGTGCCCTCTCCTATTTCCCTGGCAGGCCCTGCGGGGAGTGGGTGCTGTGCTGTAGGGCCGGCTGGGTCAACAGCGCAGCCTTCTCTGGCAAGATGTGTCAGGTGTGCTTGGAGGGCTAAACGCAGTCATAAAAACATGGGTTTTGTCAAGTGAAATGAAATAATAGTGCAAGACTACATGCCATTTAACACTTCCCTTGCCACTTCTGTTGTAGGGTAAATATGTGGTGTGCTTTGATCCCCTTGATGGCTCATCCAATATAGACTGCTTGGCACCAATAGGAACAATATTTGCTATCTACAAAAAGGTAAGAGGATGAACAGAGCACGCATGGCACAACTCACTTGGTGAAAGCAAAACATCTTGTGTACATCAACTTGCTTAGTTTCTTTCCTAGGTCCTTTAAGTGTCTTTGGGATCAACAGAGCCTCTGAAAGAGCAGAAGAGGTAACACTTGGGATTCATGGTGCTAAAATGCTGCCTGAATTCCCCAGAAAGGGACACTCAGCCCCTTGAAACTGTTAGGCGGCAGCACTTCCCCTCCTCCAGACACACAGGCACTTAAATAAAACTCTCTCACCATCAGGCAGCTAGTTAGCGCCTTCAGTGATGCTTTACTTGCTGCAGGAGAGTTCAGGGGTGTCACGGTACCTATGAACCACAGTATTTGTCTTCCTGGATACTGACTGGGGAGGGCTGACGGTCACTGCCTGGACCGTATCACGGTTAGCAGTGTGGTGGCCTTCTGGTATGAGTTGCTACACCTGTTACGGATAGGGGGTTATAAACGTGCTAACAATGGAGGCCACCTGAGGCTGAAGGAAACAGTCACCTACAGCCACTGGGGCCTTGCCAGCATGTCTGCACCCATGGGGCTGCACAGAACAGCAACTGCACAGCCAATTAACAAACATTAATAGTTAGAGTCATGCCAAGTCTTGTGATTTGATTGCTAATCTCCTAGCAGTTGGTGTTTTTCCTAAAGCCTGAGCTCACAGTCATATGACTATGGGAGACCCTCAGCCATCACTATTATGAAGTAACATTTACAGGACTTGTGACTACACAGAAGTCTTTGCAGACTCAGATGCTAGACTTCAAACACATGAAGGTATGTTTTTAAAGTCCGCTTTCATCTTTTAATTCATAATTTTTAGCTGGCCAGTCCTTGGTTTTTACATTTCTGGTAGGCAAAACACTAATTATGGCTGTTGAGAATATGCATCTACTAGTAAACCAAATAGTTAGAGCACAATCTCAACAGGGACATGGCACAAGCCAAGTGCTGGCATATGGCTGTCCACACTGCTAATTGTTAGTGCAAAGCCCCGTCACAAATGCAGCCCAGGCCAGACAACCCTGAGATGATCATAGAATCATAGAATTGTTGAGGTTGGAAGGGACCTTGAAGATGATGCCTGGGTATGCCTTCTGGAAAGAGCAGCCCAGGGACTACCTACAGTACCATCTACCGTGTTGCTTTTTGTAGGGAAGAGAGCTTAGTTGTACGGATGCAATCCATGCCACATGCCCTGATGGTAGGCAAAGAGGTCCCCACTCTTTTCATTTATCTTGCTAAAGAAAGCCTAAAAGACCGCAGCACCTCCTGACATTTACAATACGAAATAACTGTGTTGTCCACCATTCTTAAAGGTGGTAAGCACCATCTTACAAATACTAAACATTTACTTTCTGTTTAGAAGTGTTGTGTTAGGTTACTTGGCATAACCATAAAGGTAAGTGCTCAGTGTGAGTAAGATAGCTTACCAGGTTGAAATACAGATTAGATTTCTCTACCATCTAAAGTTCACCTGTTAATGTGCGTAAAGACTATGGACTGCCCCGTCTCCCCTAGGGTTCTGCTTCAGTATTGAAATATTTCCCAAAGAACTAACGTTGTTCCCAAATGCTCAAGTGTTCAATTAATTTTCTGATCCTTCCATAATTGTTGTTGTTCTAATATATATTAACATATTTGTTGTAGATACTGTTTACAAGTTACTAGTTTTCATGTGGGTGAATATCCTCCAGGGCTTCATAAAGAGAAAACTGCATTTCTTTCTACAAATACTTCATATCCAAATGAAAACCCTGCTGCTAGGATGAAGCACATTTGTTGATTACAAGAGCAACTTATCACTCTTGCCTGGAAAGTTAGAAACAATGTTGAATTTACAGACTTTCACTTGCATAACTATTTCTATTAAAATGCCATTTCCAAAGTACATGTTAATTAAAGTGCCTTCCTCTCAGATAAGACAATTTTATAGCAACACTATTAACTTCAAACCCTTTGAAATAATGAAATAAGTGGTTTATTGATTGTTACTGAAGGGTAGTGCAAAAGGAATAAAAGTGAGATGTTTATCCCAGTGGATGAGAATCGCTTAAGAAAATTTGAAGCCATTTAAGGTTCATGAACATAATTTTGGAAAAGCTAGAACGATGGTAATTCCAAAGGATGATCCTTAGCACCTGTCTGATACTTGGTATCTTCCAACTCTCAGATGATTGCATGACTGGTTTTCTCAAAATGTCAGCACCGTCACTTCATTTCCAAAGGCACACCCTCCAGAACTGAAATATTTGCCTTTTTTTAGGGGGGAAAAAAAAAAAAAAAATCGTGGTTTTCTATAAAGGCCAGATTTGGCCAATGAATTTCAAACCTGAGGATGGTTCTCTGGCTGCTCCCAATCCAGAGCCACCACCATGGTGGTACCATTGCCTCCTGCCAAAAGAACACTGTATCTGCATCTTAAAGAAAACCATTGGGAAACAAATGCCATGTTAGGTTTATTTACTTTTGCACGTGGCTTTTACTTTTGGAAGCATGGGTGGTATTGTTAAACAGATCAGAAATGTCAGAAAAGTGGGGCTGAGGGAGGAGCCTTGCTGAATCAGCAGAAGCCAGAGTAATGGATAGGACCTTGACAGTCACTGTCACTGAGGGGCTCCCAGCTGCTGGAGTGTCAGGATGTCAGGATGACAGTAAGCATTTTTTGCTTTGATTCTTCCCTATTATTCATGCCACTGAGCTGAATCTACAGCACTCAGTTCATACTCCACATATACGCTATGAAACTCTGCTGGTTGGTTTCATTCTGGTTTTAATTTGTAATGTTGCCCAGTTCCTCAGGTATATTTTATTTCTCCTCCTTTCATTGTCACAAGGATAATGTTGTCCCCTTCCTGTGGTCCCTTACAGAGAAGGTGTAAGAATTCAGGGCAAATGCAAAGGATACTGATGAAACATGTGATACAAACAGAGACCTGGAAATCAAGTCCTTCCAGAGCTGCTCCCAGTGCTGATGAGAACTCCCTCACGTGATGTTGGCAAATCGTACACGCAAAAAATTGTCAAACTCAGATATCACCTGAGGGTACCCCTACAGCCAGACTCTGTGGACCTTGTTTCATTTGCTTCACACCAAGGAGCCAAAGTGACTGTGTCAGAGCTTGTCAGAACTTCTCTGCAGTCCCTCTGCCTGTTTCAGTGCTTTGCATAAAGACCTCTAAAGAGATTTCACTACCGCCATCTCGTAGTCAAAATATAATAGATAGGAAATCCATCTGTGCACCAGAAAGAAGTGAAAATATTCAGCTTAATTCCCTAGTTTGTTTCACAATACATGGTACTTGGCAGGACAAAACTCCTGCAGTTATAACAGTGAAATATCAGATGATCTCTAGCTTTTTTGCATTCTGACAAGCTCTGTGAAATGTTTGATACAGAGCTTTTTTCCCTTCTTTTTGGAAGCTGGCTCTTGGAAACACAGTTGTGAATCAGGATGGAAAAACAAGTGAATTCTGCCCAACTGTTCATCTCCCAAGGGAGGATTTTCTGTGTTTGTTCACAATAGTCAACAAATAAGTGGTTTCTCAGGCATACAAACATAGAAAATGCATTTAAGAGATATCTGAAAAGATCATCTCAAAAAAATATATTTTAAATCAATATCACATGTAACGGGCAGTTACTTATACTGTATATACACTGTGTTCTATAAAACGAACCTCTTTATTGTATGTATAAAAAATTAATTTTTATTTAAGGAGGAAAGCATACAAGAAGCTAGGAGAATCATAATATGTTTGCAACTAGTGGTGTAAATGTACATTTAATTCTGCATTTAATATTGCAAATAATTAGTTCACTATAGACAACCATTGCTTTTGATGTTGAGATGTATGTGCCTTGGGAGTATATTTTTCACAAAATCATAGAATGGTTTAGGTTGGAAGCGACATTAAAGATCATCGAGTTCCAACCCCCCTGCCATGGGCAGGGACACCTCCAACTAGACCAGGCTGCCCAAGGCCACATCCAGCCTGGCCTTGAACACCTCCTGGGATGGGGCCTCAACAACCTCTCTGGGCAACCTGTTCCAGTGCCTTACAACCCTCAAAGTGAAAAACTTCTTCCTAATGTTTAATCTAAACCTGCCCTCTTCGGTCTCGCTGGAGCCTTCTCTTCTCCAGGATGAACAACCCCAACTGCCTCAGCCTGTCTTCATAGGGGAGGTGCTCCACCCTTCAGATCATCTTTGTGGCCCTCCTCTGGACCTGCTCCAACAAGTCCATGTCCTTCTTATGTTGGGGGCCCCAGGGCTGGACGCAATATTGCAGGTGTGGTCTTACCAGAGCAGAACAAGGGGGCAGAATCACCTCCCTTGACCTGCTGGCCACTCTTCTGTTTCCACACTTTCCACAGAAGATCTTGGCAAAATAGTAGAAGTAGTAGTAGTAGTAGTAGTAGTAGTAGTAGTAGTAGTAATAGTAGTAGTAGTAGTAGTAGTAGTAGTAGTAAAAAAAGATAAAAATACCACTAAAAACTCAAAGCAAAAGTAACAAAAGTAGCAAAATCTTTCAGCTGACAATCAAAATATTTTGATGTGGAATTACTGTCTTCATATGCTATGAAAGATGTAGTTTCAGTGTCCCAAACCTAGTTCTCCTCTAGATGTTGTCATAAAATGACAAATGAGATCCCTAAGTTAGCCTTAGCTTTCCACCTTGCTAAGACCATTGCACCCTGAGACCTCCTTGCCATGGGGCACAGCAGAGAATTTCTCTGTTGCAGGAGAATTGTTTTCCTTTGGAAAATATCTGTGAAAGTAAGTCTTGATTTTTTAAAAAATTTACTCGATATTCATCAAATATTTTATTTCCTACACAAAACTGTCTCCACTGATTTTTACTTTTTAACCCGATATTTTGGGCTAGACCTGCTATTTCTATTTAGCTGCTACTCAGTCTAATTAAGACAATGCAATCACTGGGAAATTGTCTGAGTTTGGATCAATAAAATGCTAAACCAGGGCCTAAAGAAAAGATCTGAGTGGGTTCTCATTTTAATTCCTTGTAAACTGCCATCAAAAAAATCCACAGAAGATCCACCGCAACTGACAAGCTTTTAAAGTAGCGTTAACATCAGGCATTCCCTACCCACCTTGTAGTCCCAGGAGATGAAGGCTGGAGCCATCCTTCCCAGGTACTCTTGGCTGTTCTTTCTCACTCCACCAGTCAAACTCTTGTATGCCATGGCTGAGTCACACCCCAAGAGCTGGCTGGAAATACTTGCACCAGGTCTGCTCAGTCTACTGTGGTTCAGTGATAACCGAAGTGCCAAATCAAAATATGAGTGTTGGAAATTGATTAAAAGCCTGAAGTAAAGTGCCACGTGAATGTTCTATGTAGAGTTATATATGCGTACCTGCACACACACAATTACATATGCAAATGCATTTGTTATTTTATGTATAATAGGAACATTTGTATCACTTCAGTTACCCAACTCTCCACCAGCAGAGACCAATGCACAATCTTAGTTCCATCACGTTGCACCACCTACCCTTTATTCTGCATTACTGGAAGCAATTTGTCTGTAATGTCAGTTACTGCATTCACCACACAGTTATTCCTTCTGAGGGACATCAGTATGATAGCTTTTGTTTACATTTCCAGAAAATTAGTACCCCTGTTCTATCTCAGATTTCTGACAACCTTGAATTAATAGACTGGGCTGTAATGCTAAGGTATCAGCTTTGTTGCAGATATTGTATTGATTGCATAACGTATAAAATAACAAACTCTCAAGGTCCTGTCCCAGCGTGCACATGTACTTGTACCAAACTTGCCCTGAACTAGTGGGAACAACCTTTATTTTGGTTGTTTCAAAGGCCTGCATAGACACAAAAAGGAAATCTGCCCCACATTACTATTGAAGTGTCATTTTTATTCTTTCTCATAAGAATTTAACCTTCAGTCCAATGGTGATTTTTTCCTCAGGATACAGATGACGAGCCCTCTGAAAAAGATGCTCTGCAGCCTGGACGCAATATTGTTGCTGCCGGCTATGCCTTGTACGGCAGTGCTACACTGGTTGCCCTCTCCACGGGGCAAGGAGTGGACTGCTTCATGCTGGATCCGGTACAGTCATGGTGCTAATCACATTGCCACTGTCTTTTAGAGATTTCTGTGCTTGGGTTTACTAATTTTTCTTACTTCTTGTCCCTGTAATCTAGGCAATCTAGGCGATTTTTTTTTCACCTGTGTCCTGGAGCATCCCACCTCCAGTTTACAAGTATTTAATAATACATGCGTATGTTGGTTGCAATACGTCTGGTTTTAATAACCGGTGGAAGGGAGTTTAAGTTAAATAGGATTTGAAAACCTGTTCATTCAAACCAGACTGCTGGTTTGAGCACACACTTAAGAAAATATACTCTGAACTGTACCTTTACCTCCATTTAAAGGACTCCTGCTTTTTCATGTTCTTGTTTTTTTCTATCTGTAGAAGAACCTCAGCATGTTCAGTGTTTAGCCTAAGGCAAGGACCGTTTGCTGATATAGTTCATGCAAAGTGATGTTTGATTTTTTGAGTGCAATTTATTTTTAAGGCTAAGCCCTTTAAGATGTGTACCCAACAGTTTGCAAAAGCACAAGCATACAGATACAATCAGACATGTGCCACCCCTTGGTGCCCAGCTCAGGAGCCCAACAAGTATTACTGGAGGAATGCAGGAAGGAGATCACTCATTTGAGAAACCAGCATTAGATGTGGGCAATAACACAGGAATTCTTTTTGATAAAAGGACGCATTAATATCAAAACTCCTTTTAACTTTTATAAGCAGGTTCATTCCAAGTGGGAAGAACTGGGAGCTGAACTGCTCTGGTTAGAGGCACAGGAAGAGAACATGGAAGTTGCACTTAAACTGCAGACAGCAACACCCTGGGGGTAGCTGACCACATTCACTTTAAGATATTTAGACAAGACAGGCAAGAAAAGTTGAAAAATCAGAAGGCAGTGTAATTTCTGAATTTGTAAACTTATGATTTGTGGACAGAGATTCACAATCCATCTGCTTTCAGGGCTGACTGGTGTTCATTTGACATGCTAACTATTATAGTCAAATTGTTTTTTGTTTATACTAGCAATGTGACAAGTTTTCATGAACTTAACTCAGATTCTGTGCTTTCTGCTCTGTTTGAAATACTGTGAAGTTATACACAAGACTGGTGCTGAAAGGACCAAGCTGTGCTAGCGTTTCTGCCATCTCTAGTGTGACAACTGTTACAGAAAGTCAATAAAATGTTCTGCTGCTTGCTAATAGCTGGTCTATCCTGTTCTTCCATAGGGTCTCGGTGAATTTATTTTGGTGGACAGAGATGTTAAAATCAAGAAGAAAGGGAAGGTATACAGTCTCAATGAAGGTTATGCAAAGTATTTTGATCCTGCAATGACAGAATATTTACAAAAGAAGAAATTCCCTGAGGTAAGAAAATATTAGCACTGTAGCCAATGTACTGTGCACTGGCAAGCACTGCCTTCCATGCAGTCCTGGCTGATGGGAAATGATTTGAAGGCCTCGCTGAGTTCAGCCCCATGCAACCCTTTCATGCCATCAGGTCCATTTTGGATATGTATCTGATGTGGTGGTTTCTGATGCCCTGACATATTTTATAACTTAGACTTCAGAAAGTAAATTCATTGCTTGCTTGTCACTGTGTGGATGAAAATGTGCTGTACATGAAGAACCAGATTTTTCGACAAAGCTCTGAAACTGTGCCAGCAAAATGGGGGTGGGGGTTGTGTGTGTGGGTGCCCTTGTTTTCTAGCTTATCTGAATATGCAGCTCAGTCATATGTGCAGCTGGGCATTTGAGGCTAGATTCCAGGCCAGAAGGTGTTTGCATGGATCTGGGTGGCATCACCTCGTCCTTCCTGTACACACTTGCATCTGAGAAATGCAGTATCACTCTTGGACTGTCTATTTGCATCATATGGAGCACCAACCAAGACACAGGTTGAAAAAAAGAAAGGGTGTGAGGCAGAATTTCACTATATTCTGTTGTTAAGAGGCTTATACTGTGTCCCTCAGAGAGAAAAAGCTGAGAACATCCCATGTCTGATCAACTTCCTTGTGGGGACATACAGCTCTGTATAGCCTCCAGTCAATGCTAGGAGGACACAACACAAGCTCTCAGTGTGGAAAGCTGGAAGCTCTCTAGAAGGCGTAGCTATGTGACCAGAAATTCATAATGAAATATGGTGACATGTAACAGCTCAGGACTGAATTTGGCCAGGAAACTGGTTTTACTGCTCCTCCTGTTAACAAAAAAGCCATAGGATTATTTTTTAAGCTATTGTCGAGAATACTTATACAAGGCTCCTGTAAAAATCAATATATCCAGTAGAAAACTTGAGGGTGCTGTACAAGGGAAATGTAATGAGTAAGAGTTTAAACTATAATTCTGTGAGAAGCTCCTGAGCTGAAAATCTGAATTTACTACATTGGATACAACCGTCATGCAGACCTCTTATGAAAATCTCTTTTCCGTACTACCCTGATTGTCATTACAGAGGGTATCACATCCCAGCATTTTAAATATATTAATTTTGAATATTTGAGGTAGTTTTGAAACTTCAAAGTTGGCTTTCAATACAGCTGTGAAAGAAGCAGAAGCCCATGACACAACTTTCATACTTCCTGAAAATTAATCCAGCTGGGGAAAAGGAGATCTGTGCTTCTTGTTCTGCTCATGTTATGCTGAGCTATGTATTCGGTATAAAGCACTAACACTGGATTTGTTAATTTATGTTTTTGCAAACCACCCTAGTGTTTTTTATAGTAAAACTCTTAAACAAATAATCAACCCCAGGCAACTATAAAAATCTTCTGAAGAGATTTCAAACTCAGTAGAAAGACCAGACTGAGATATTTCACCACAGGCTCAATGAGGACAGCTCTGTCATGTGATTCACTAAATCCTTAGGTGAGGACATACAGGAAAAACCTCATTTGCAAACACCATGTTATCTCAAATCTGTGCTTCATTTCAGGAAATCCTATTGAAAGTGTTGTTGCACTAATGCAACGCAAGTTGGCAGAAGGTGTTTTTGTTACTAAAGTAAGCAGCACAGTAGTGCATATGTTATCTGGAGTGGTGGAAGTCTCCTCAAGGGTGCTGAGCAAGCACATCACTTTGCTGTTTTGAGACATAGGGTTGCCCATGTGAGAAGGGCCAAGGCACTAATGTTAGGCACTCACTCATAGCACAAGGAAGTGCCCTGCCCATCTGAAAGCTTGTTATGAACCTGAGTTTTGGAAAACAGCATAACTCAATTCCTTGAGTTGAAAAGTGCATTATATTTTGATTGTGTCAGGTCAAGAGAGAGAAGGTGTTGCCACTCTTCCATAGCATGAAACCTGCTTCCTGGCATCCTCTGTAAGCCTTACCAGTTACAGATACGTTGGTGCTGCCTCTGCCTTCCCTGCAGTGTGCAGGTGGCGCATTGCACAGCTTTGGGGTGTGTCTTCCTCACTTCAGCACACAGAAGAGCATCTGAGGGATGCCCCCTGCCCGTGACTTGAGGAGGAACTGACATATGAGGCATGGCGGATCCCTTCATACGCAGGCAGACAACTCTCACCCTACGGACTTCTGGCCACTGGAAGCCAAAAGACTAGGCATTAATTTTAGCAACTTGTCACTTTCTTCTCTTTTTTTTCCTTTTATCCTACCTCTGCTTCCTCCTTCCTGTGGTTCTTGGTCAACATGCTGTTCAGATAACTCTCTAACATTGCCACAGAAAACTGAAAAGTTAAAAATAAAATAAAACAAGCAAAGCAGAATGTTTTCCACAACATGTCCTGTGTTCGGTATCACTGTCATTGGCAGTCAAACATTACAAATCAACCCTTTATGTGGAGAGGAGAGATTTTCTCTTACTATCTAACAACAGCATCCCAGATCAGACAGTTTGGACTACAAAGCCATGTTGGCCTTCAAGGTTTCTTGTGGACCACTGTTCACCTAAGGCATCAATTCTGAATTAAAAGCAATGGAAAAATGCTGCTGTTCTGCAGGTCAGCTGTAAATCTCCTACCATTGTCATGTGGCGCTTAGTGGGAAATATTTGTCTAGATACATCTCTTCTGGAACGAGAGTCCAGAGTAAAGCTAATTTTTTTGTTAAGCATCACAAAATCTCCTGCTGCTTAACCAGCTTGAAAAACAAGGTGCTATTTGCAAGAGTGCCTGTACTGCAACACGTTTACTCCAGTCTGCACTGGATAATGGGCACTGCTGAGCTAGGAACTTTCTGCACAAATTTAACTCTTTGCCAAAGTGGGTTATTCCTCCAATAATGTTTGCAAGGCCCTAACCTCCTGCTGGCACTGGTTCACTGATGGTAGAATTCAGAAACATGGTGTAGGCATCGTCATACTTTGCTGTTCCACCCATTTTTATCTTCACTTCCTATGGCCACAAGAGAAGTTGAGTCTTGTCAAAGCTGATCTAGAGCCATGCGACGGAGACTCCCTGGTTAAGGATTTGTCTTAGCAATGCCATCAAAAACTTATCATCAACAGCACATTTCAGCATGAAGCATTCTTCTGCCAGCCAGCCCAGCTGTGCCCGAGTGACATAAAAAAGCTAACAAAACCCCTGTTCTTTTGTTACCATAACTGTATGTGGAGCAAGAGATGCAGGGTGTTGTTGCTTTAGTCTGTAGAAAAGAGTTTTTTCCCCCCACTCTCCTGGTCATCACAGTTATGCAAGAAAAACATGGTCTTGTTCTGCTGTGGAGAAAAATATCTGTCAGAAATCAGTAGAACAGAGAAGTGAGAAAGTGAATCCCATCACATCGTGAAGAAAAAAATCACAGGACCTATCTGTTATGAGCCATTTTTGTTCCTCTGGGTTAAGCAAAAAAAACTACAGGAAACTAAAAGCAATCACAAGTTTACTCAAACACCGTGGACGCTGACCAGGGAACAACAAGGTTCTCCAACTCTTTCATTAGCATCAGCTGAACCAGTGTGAAGCGCTCACTGGGCAAACACACAGCTTGGCATTACTCAAAACTTGGGATGAATTTCCCTAGCATTCATGCTCTCCTATTTTGTTTGAGAAGAAAGACTGGGCGATATGCCAACATGCATGCAACACCTATTAACTTTCTCATCTGTAAGAAAAATGCATGAGAAACCAACTAGAGAAAAAAGAAGTAACATTTCTAGTAACTAAAAGGACTATTTATTCCTCCCAAGCAGATAGCTGCTAAGGGAAGTGAAAATTTTATTACAGTCTGTGGTTCAAGTGATAACTGTACCAAAATAGAGGAATTTCTTTTCTGTATTTTTCTCAGCTCAGTCTCAGCACTGTGTTTCTAGCAGATGAATTTCTATCAGGGTAAGAAGCGACTAAAATTGTCAGTGACACCTCATCAGCTTCACATAACACTGCTCATGTATGCATAAATTGTCTAAATGGCCTGCACACAAATAGGAAATCCAGCACATCCCAGACGTATCTAATGACTTGTACACAGGTGGCTCAGCTGTGCAGCTTGTATTTGGTAAATTTTATACATGTGGGTTGCAGACTCCTTATTTGATAATGACTTAGAGGCAGTCCTTAGCAGTCTATTTCAGGGCCTGCTTATTATCAATTTGCTATGACTTTTCTTAATGTTTAACAAACTTAAAAGACTTGCCTCATCACCTTCTGAAACCATATAAGAGAGCTCTTCCTTTGATCATATTTTTAAAAGTAATTTCAGACTGTAATCTTTC
>NW_009648536.1:2157031-2170666 GCF_000708025.1 Charadrius vociferus
TTCCCTAAAATTTGTCTTTTCTTAAACTGAATACTTGTTTTGGTCTCTCTTTAACACCTCTCAAGGTGTTTTTTTTCTGACCTCAGATTTTTGCAGTTGCAAAGTCACAAGTGCAAACAGCTGTGAGATGAAGAAGATCATTTGAAGTCTGAATCTGTAATTATTTGAGGGTGAGCTGAGAAAAATAAGGGATCAAATACTTAAAACTATTCTTCAGGTGTGCCTGGAAGTAATAGGGCCAGGTTTAAACCAAACTAAATATCAAAGCTCCAGGCTGTGTCTTATCCATCATGCCTTTCATACTTTGTATTGATTTCCTCTCAATTTTCAATAGTTCTCCTAATGTGTACAAGAAGAAAGAATCAGGGAAAACAGCACAAGTACAGTTGAACAAGGGTTATTACTTAGGCTGGAATAGTTCTCTGTTCCAATTTTACTTCCAGCTACATCAAATATCCAAGTCTTATATTTAGTGGCTTAGGACTCAATTTCCTAGTGTTGTGTTGCATTAGATTGTGTAATTTCATCAGAATTCATTCCCATTTCAAAAGAGAGTGAATACCAAAGCTTCACAGTTGCATAGAACAGTTTTAAAAAGTGATTTCAACATTGAATGATGTTTTTCTCTATCTGTGTTATTTCCTTCCGCTTGTGGATTTTTTTTCTCCCAGCTAACCTCATGATCTTGCTGGGAAGGGTGACTACCTTGTGATGTCTGATAGTCTTGGAGCTGGCACTGCTGAACAAATTTTCTATGTGTTTCTCTGCATCTAGTATCAGCACAAGGCGAGCTTTGTAGAAAGCACTTGGATCTTTTATTAGACAACTGATCAAGACAGAAGAAACCTGCAGAGGTCCTTTCAAACTTTTAGCATTGCAGTACACAAATACGTATGTGTACTAAATATACATGAAGTCCCAGTCTCTAGTAATTTTCTGGGGAGGCAAAATTTCCTCCCCTCCCATCATTGAAGATGGAGTGAGAGATATGTTTACATTTGTATTGTGTATCTCCCCTTCATTAAAGTATAGTGATGCATCACTTTTCTCAGGTGGAGCTCATTTGGTGTATATAACTTCTATTTGTGCAAGACACCTTGCTTGTCTCTGTATTTCCTACCTTACCATTTTTACAACCAGCAAACCTGAGACTGACATAAATACTTCCCTGACTTCTTTCACTAAAAAGACCTCTCCTTCAACAATGTTAATTTCTAAGCTGAGAGCAAGGAAAACTACCGTCATGAATAAATTGCTCTCTCCCAAACTAAGCTGCAAAATAAAGACTATGACCAACTTTACAACTTGACAAATAGGCTAGAAGGAAAAAGCTGGAATCCTCTGGGAACTGTCTGGATGTACAGTGAAAAGTGACATCCCTTGTCCTACCCTGCTTAGGAACCTGTGAAGGACCAGCAATCAAATGGGTACCTTGTTCTGATAATGTGAAGAAGCTTTCACTCGCTGTTTGCAGCGTTTGCTTTTTCACAGACTGGGGGTTGATACCAAATTGTGCACTCAAACTACAGGCTCACTGGTTTTCATACTGTGAATGCAGCTCGTTAAAGTGCTTATATTAGAATCCCATAGATGATGACTACATCTTACAAAAGGCTAAGCTTCAGGCTGACTTATGCATTTACAGTGTCCATAAGCAGCCATTGATTTAAGCAGCTTTTATTCCTGTTTTAAAACAAAATTACATTTTGCCATGTTACCAGTGGTCTAGCCTGGTAGATATAATGCTTTACTCTATGTTTTTCAGGATGGCAGTTCCCCGTATGGTGCCAGGTACGTGGGCTCCATGGTAGCTGATGTTCACCGTACATTGATGTATGGTGGGATCTTCATGTATCCTGCTAATCAGAAGAGTCCTAAAGGAAAGGTAAATCATTTGACTTACTCTCTGGTGAACTTAGTCAACCTAACACCTCATTTTTACCCAGAGAGGTAAAGGAATAGTTTAGATACAGATAATAATTTTCCAGCCCTGGACAAAATTATTAATGGATATGATGGTCAGCAACTGAATTTAGGCAATAAATTCAGGCAATTGCCAATTTAGGCCAGAAATCTTCCTGTGTGCTTTTATATGACAAACTAGTCAAATGGTTTTCACTGCAACCAAGGGATTTATTCATTTCTCTAAAGAGAAACATTTCAGTACCACAGAAACCCACTGAGACACCTGTGCAGGCCTGGCAGATACAGCACAGGCCTAAGGAAGACCTCTGCACTTTATACTGGCATCTCTAGTCCAGGTGGGAGATGCTGAACTCCAGACAGGGTTTTGTCCAATGTTAGACAACCGAGTATGCCTACCTACTGTTTCCAAAGGGTACTGATCTTGCTATCGCCAGTCCTGCAAACACAGGCTTCTACTAACTGATCTGAAAGACTCTGTCAGTGGAAGGTGAGTTTCATGTGTGCTGAGATCAGTATTCTGGGAAAAGATGATTTCCCATTTGGACGCCTGGACAAAACACACCATTGTGCAGTGCAATGCAATGCAGTGATTTCATGAATCTGCTGGGCCATGGACCATAGTCAACCTCAACTTTTCTCCTGCGGTGCCAGATACCTTTATTAACAAAGTTCTAAAGAAATATGTTTAAAAAGAGATCTGGCTATACAGCTCATCCGCGGACCACCAGTAACCTGCAGGTCATGCTTAGGAAATGATTGTCTCAATGCATGATTGGTCATGGTGTTCTGATTCAAAGACCTTCTTTTTTCTGGTCAATACCATACCTAAAATCTTCTATTCAAATATTTTTGTATCCTTGGCTGGTATGTGCAGGAACTTGCCCTCATAAAACTACTCGCCCCGTCTCCCACACTCCTATCAGAACACCCAAATGCCTACAGTTCTTTAGGGACAGACTACTGGTTCCATCCTGGTGAGCATGTATTTATCATAATAACAGCAGGTCCAAGTGGTCTGGGAAATGAGGAGAACAGGAAAAGAACTCTCCTCAGAATACACAACAGAAAATGTCTGCATTTTTGCCTGGGCAAATTTGATTTAAATGTCTGACACGGCATCCCAGAAAAAAAAACAAACAACAAACAAAAAAACAACACAACAAACCCCCATCCCCATCCCCCTTCTCCATTAAACAGTGTGGATCTGTTTGAGTATCAGAGCAAGAGACAAAAAGGGAATTTGCTGTGCAGGAGAAGTGGGTTTGCTGACTGTCCCTTTCAAATTAAACTTTTTGCTTTGAATTCTGTGTTAAACTGCTGTTGAAGAGAAAATATGAGAAATGGGACAAAGTAACAAATGTACAAAGTACTTATATAATTTTATGGAAATCAACATAGCTGCGTGAGTTAGCCTACATTGACTACTGGATTGATCTGACTTGCATTGCCATAGTAGAGAGAGTAATGAAGGAAACAAAACTGTGCTATCATTACAAATAAAATTTTTCTTCTTTCTCTCTCAGAGGGCAGCTGTATAAAATTCTTTTCACATAAACCTCTTCTTGTTGGAGAGTTAATGCCTTTGTGGCAGGTGCCCTGATCATCATGCCCCTGCAAGACAGTCTATGCATTTGGATAGAGAGCTGAGAGGAAGCAAATGTCACTGGAATTGGTCCAAGGGTTTTAGAGCAAATGTAAATTACATGCATGTAGGCCCAAGCATACAGAGCTCCTTCTTTAAGTTAAAGAAAGAGTGAGACCAAAATGCTAAATAACAAGTGCAGAACAGTCAACAAATAGATCCTCTTTCCAAATCAGATATGTTAAATAAGATTTTTTATGAACTTAAATCTTACAACTCTCTAATAGGTGAAAAATGTTAAACCTACCCAAAGACAGAGCCCATCTGAAGAGCCCTAAGTGCAATTGCAAAACTCCTTTCCTTAAGCCATGTAGTCACAGTTTGCATTCCACCGGAACACAGGCACCCCAGGTAACGTTTTTAAAGATGTGAACAGATAGCGGGTCTAAACCAAAAATGCCTCCGTACAGAAAGGGAAAATTTGCTTTTAATAATTACTGCAGTTCCTTCTGAAAACAGTCACTATCTGGTGAGTTCATGCCACTAATACCTATTCACATTTCTGAAGGCTGCAATCAAATCCTGAAATTCGAAACCGGGAGCATCAAGTTTCAAACTCCAAAATATCCTGACCAAACACAACGCGGTTACCCCAAGCTTCGAGGTAACACATAAAGCCTGTACGTGAGAAGAGATTTTGGCTTTTCTTTCCTGGTACTGTTAACTTATCTGGCTTAACTGTTTTGCTGATGTCTCTGGGCCCAACAGCTACTTTTGACATTTTTGACAAAATACAGCTTGACTGATGCTGCACATCAGTACATCAGCTTGGAAACGATGGTGGTGATGGTGGGATGCAGGGTCAGTACACTCTTAGTTGAAGCAGCAGGTGTGAAGGGAGGTAAGAAGAGGAGAGGGGAGAAGGAGGGGCTGATAGGCAGACATTGCTACTTAGGTTAATTGATGTTTGGTACAAAATTTTCCAAAATTGCAAAAGGAAGGTTAGGTTCTGGTAAGTCTCTTTGTGTAATTTCTCCCAAAGGCAATCACGCATTCATTCTTTCCTTCTAGCTCCGACTTCTCTATGAGTGCAACCCTATGGCTTTCATCATTGAGCAGGCAGGTGGGATGGCGACCACAGGGACAGAGGCGGTGTTGGATGTGAAACCTGAGAGTATTCATCAGAGAGTCCCTCTTATCCTCGGTTCTCCAAATGATGTGCAGGAATACATCGCTTGTGTACAGAAACACCAGAAGAGCAGCTAAGGGCTTTTCCATGTCAGACCTTGCTCATCTGTCTTCAGTCTACAGGAAAACCCGTACCTTTCAAGATGGTGGTTTCTTGCAATTAGCACCAATCTCTCAGTGAAAATCACACTTTATGAGAACAAGAAAAATAGTGAGAATGGCTAATGGGAAAAACAACAATTTCATTTCTACATGCAGACAAATGTAAAAATCCTTTAACTCTGAATTATGTAGTGCAAATGTAGAGACAGAGGCCTAATTATTAAACAAAACCAACTTACTTTATATAATATTAACAAAAAGAGGAGGACTGTGTCAGTTACCCCATTTGATCTGAATTTTTACATCTGACATGACATGGTTGGCATTGTTTGAGACAGGATTTTCACATCAACATTTGCAATGCCATTATCTGGATTTTCTGCCAGAGGTTTTGTTGCAAGTGCTTTTTATCTTGTCAGCCCTGAGAAGACCAAAAGTCTCATGCTGTCTGAAACATTACTTTTAAGCTCCAAATTATATATGTCTTGGGCAGTTAATAAAGATGAGAAGGCTGCAATATTGCCAGGATATTTCAATTCTTATAGGAACAGGAAAGTGCCTTGTGTTATTTACAGACAAGTAACTTTCAACTGCACAAGTTACAATAAACTATTGCTACGGATGTGACACTCAAATCATGCATACTCACTGTTTATCCACTGTCCTCTGCAACAGAAGATGAGCTATTGCCACAAAGCCGCTGTTAAACCTCCATTTTCTTTTACTTTGAAAGGTTCTCATTTCAGATTGAAGCTTGCCCTTTCATACATGCTACGCTGCTGTTCCTAGCCATGTCCAGCACCCCTGTCCTGTTGGTGCCCTGCTGCCTTGACATTGCCTAAGGAGACTGGGAATCAGCTCTGAAACTAGCAGGCATTCATTGACCAATGAGAGCAAAAATTATTAATTAAAACAAATGTGAGGCTATGTTAAGTAATAAGTGTGTGAAAACTGGGATTTAGGTCACTTTAAGTGTTAGACCCTGATGCCTTTATAACCCTCCTGTTTCATTATATGGACATTTCTCTTGGCAACCATCTTGCCCTAAGCAACCCCTGCCCCACCTGCTCCTTTTCACCCCTGCTCCGTGCCCCCAGCCACTCTGGTACACTTTATTAAGGACACTCTGTGAAATATATGAGGACATAGATAGGAGTTAAAAATACTCCTGCCAAGAACCTCCAGTGGATATTTTTAAACTTACAGCTATGTTCTATTATTCATAAAGAAGAGGCAGGCTGAATAAAGGCAGACAGAAAATTATACAGGACAAGTATTTACCCTCAAGTATTGTTATCCCAGGGGTGTGGATGTGATTTCAGCACTGCCTCAGGTATCAAAGCACTCTTTCTGCAGGTCTTTATCTGGCACTCTTTAAAGCTGTAACACTGACAACTGCCCAGGATCAGCAAGTACAGCGTGTACTTGTTTATTCTGTTCCTCATCACGTGCTTCCTGAATCTCTGCTATCAACAGCAAAACACAAGCAACACTTAAATCCTGGAGAATGAAGAGGAAGCAGAAAAAACTGAGAGGGTTTAGGTAATGGCCAGCTTTACACTGGAGCATGCACTACGACTGTAAAAGCTAGTAAATCAGTTTTCCTGCTAACAAAATATGCACACAGTGTATGTGTGCATATATATATATGTTTATACATATATTTTATATGCATATAAAGTCCATACTATATGTATATAAAGTCTATAAAGTCACTCTCTTTCTCTCCCCTCCACAATTTGCACAAAAGATCACAAATAGCTGTTGATGTCACCAATTTATTGAGAAACTCTATTGCATTTTTAAAATCAGAAACCTAAAACCAAGCACAATGCGAGGCTGGTCTAGTAAGCTAACAATACCAGTACTGCATCAGACAAAAGATCACTTGTAACCTGGTCCTGTTTCCAAAGGGCCAAGAGAGACGATTAAGGACAGAGACGGAAGAGGGACTTGGTACTCCCTAGGGTAACCACAGGGCCTCTAAAAACCATCACTTTTTAGGGACGTGCTGCAAGAAAGTTTGTATTGTGGTGGGTATACACATTCCAGTGACTGAGATCTGTGTTTTTGTGCGGGCAGTTAAAGTATATATCTGCATACTGCAACGTGTCAGCCATTCAGTGCCCTAGTGCTAGCGTAACAGCACCCGAGTTGCCTTCCTTTAAGTATGATTTCACAGCAAAATCTGCATATAATCCCAGCTGCTAGCCTTCCCATGATTGTTTTTTTTTTTTCCTGAGTTTGCACCAGAAGCACCTGTTAGTGGAAGAACTCGTGCTGGGTCACCATTCTGACAAACAACTGCAGTTTGGGTGCCTGTTGATGCTTAAATGATAGCGCCCACAGCTTGTGGGCCACTGGGTGGCTGGTATCTACAAAGAGATCAGTATCTTCCCTGTATAAACAAACCATGCAAACCCCAATTGCAGATTAAGAAAGCAGCAACTTTCTTCAGTGTGAACTGAGAGTTTTCTTTGCCAGAGTCCCACTTTGACCTACTGCACCTACACTGCTTTCCCGACTACTTGTACGTTCTCTGCTACATCCAGCACAACCTTGCAACCAGACTGCTCTACAGGGTTCTCCTTAAACCCTCAGGACGGATTTTAAAGTTTCCCTTCCCAGTGCAATACCAGTTCAGACCATTTCTCCAGAGCTCTCTGACACAAACCACAGGGGGTCTGTGGTGGGGGATCCACCGCCTATGAAGCCATTGCGATACTGCGCCACAACTTCCCTTCATGGTCAGCTGCCAGGATGCCTGAGAGCAGCCTAACAGCTGAGAAAATGAGATGTAGGGTTTTTTAATACTTTTTTTAAGAATCCAGAGACCGTATTTAGTGTTTGGAGTGGTGAGAAAGGGGAGGCACCACGAGCTGCCATCAACACCTCCAGGAGGATCAGGGAAGCCGGCATGGACCAGTGCCCACAACAAAGGTGCTCTGACTCGGCTTCTGCCTACAGGAGAGTGTGATGCCTTATATTACTCCTCAGATACTCATCAACATGGCATAAAAATGAAAATGCGTGAAAACATCCAGGGCACGAACAGGCTTGTTTAAATATTAGTTCATGTGTCTGCCTTTTATTTAATGATTTCTTGAAATAAAAGCCAATGCCAGCTTGATTTTCTATTACTTTTGGGGGACAATGCAGAACGGAAAGTATATTAGTTGTATTGTACCAGGTATATAACAAACACGAGTGTTTTTAAAGCACTGTTTTCCAACATGTTGACAAACCTAGTTCTTAGTTCCAATTTCAGGGCACCTTTGCACCTATCTCAGAAGTAAAATAAAAGCAAACTACCTAAACCTGGCAGCATCCCACAACACAAGAAAGCAACAGAAACCCCACCAGTCTCTAATAAACCGAGTGGCTGTTCGCACATTACTTTTGACTGGAAATCAAGTTAGCCTGAACCGCCAGCCGCAAAGAGTTGGCCTTGTGACTGCAGTCACAAGATGGGAGATCAGAGAACAGGCCGGGGCTGGCAGCCTTCCCACCAGCCTGCCGGCGCCCAGCCTGCCCATCCTGCTGCCCTGCCAGCCCAGCGCTGCCGGCAGCCGATCCCGGGCCCTCCGCGGCGGGAGCTCACCCTTCCCCGAGAAAAGCACGACAGCTGCAATGGAGATGCTGTTGGAAATACTGGACCGAATGTGTCTTTGAGCATCGCAAGTTGGTGCTTTATTCTGTTTACCACAAAAACGTACAGGCAGGGAGTTTGGTTGGGTTTTTTTAACAAAGCCCGCTGATATTTCTCGAAAAAATCAGGCGAGGCTTTTCTTCATTTATAAAATGGAAGCAGTATACTTCAGGCTAATTACAGACACAGAAAAAGAAAGAGCTCTTAATTTACATAGATTATACTAACCAGTTAGGCTTATTGTGAGAAAAGGGTGGATGGAACAGAAGAGAAGGATTAACAAAAGGAAAAATGGTAAAATCATTAACTACTGCAAGACCGCAAAGATAAAAGTAACTATTTTCCAGAGGTAACCAAGGCCGAAATGTGGGTAAAGGGGGGAACAAAATGAACAGAGAGAGAGAGGGTCTGCACACAAACAATTACCCTGAGGTAGAGAACCCCAGAAGTTTTGAGGAGACAGTCCCTACCATTCAGGCTTCATGGCACCATGGACAACATGCTGTGCACTGCTACTGAAAACACTGTCAGATTTTGCTCCTAGCTTTCTGCAAATAAAGACGTGGTTTCAGAAAACAGAAAAATAAACCCCTCAAACCAAGCACATGGTCTGATTCCACTGAACTGATTTTAATACTTCGTGGAGGTAGGTGACAGATAGGTTTTCCCACTGAGGTCTGCCCTGGGGCCGGGAGTGGTGGTGGTGGTGGGTGTTGCTTTTGCCCGGTGCAATGATTTGCATCACGGTTTTGCAGGATCCTGTTCCTCAGGAGCTGAGCAGGTTTCTGGCAGCAGCTTTTGCAGTTCTGGCTGCTGCGATTGATGAAGGGAGTTTGGTGGGCCAGCTCACGGAGGGTGTTGGCCCGGACAGCTATGTGCTCACACATTGATAAACGGAGCTTGGCCTAAATGTTCTTGTCAGCTGCTGAGCAGATCACCCCGTGAGTATTTTATTTCTTGTGAAGAGATGCCTCCATGGAGGAGACAACACACCCGCTCGATTATCCGGTCAGCTGCTCTCGGGCTGAATGTGTGAGACCCAGCCTAATCCCAGCCTGGGGCATGACCCTTCGCAATGTCTCATCGGTTCAACATTATGCTCAGATGCGCTGTCAGCACATGCCCCGGGAAGGAAAGAAGTCAACTCACGCCCCTCTGCTGCAGCACTGGCCCCATGACCACGTGCTGCTTAAAAGCATAACCCGGAGAGACTGGTGTGCTGGGCGCTCACTTACCGAGGGGAGGGACACGCCATCTGTGTTGTGCCCTTCCGATTCTCTCATTTCCTGTTTTGTTCCCGCGCAGAGTAATTTTCTCCCTCTTTTTAACAACCCGGCGTGATTTGTTACTCCAGCGCAGGAAGAGGAAAAAGGAGGCTGCTCGAATGGAAAGAAGGCAGGGAGGATAAATAAGAAGGGAAAGGGCCATGCAAACAGACGTGGATCTGAAATGTAAACTCAGTAAAAGAAAAAGAACAGGGGATGTTTACCTTGTAGCTCTGTTGAAGCTACGCTGGGAGAAAACAAAGCCAGAGGAGGAGGGCTGGCTCTCCCTCAGATGTACACACACAGCTGCTAATCAGTGGCACGGCCCCTGGCAGGCAGCCTCACTGCTTTCGGTCTCTTTCCTCTCCCACTCCGTGGCAGTGTGTCAGTTTAGATTAAAAACTCGGTGGGGAGGGAGGTTCTCTTGCTTTTTGGTTTGCAGAACACCCAACAAAATGGCACGATAAAGTTTGTTGCAATGTCTGGAAATACTGCAACTGAAATAGCACTTCATAAGAATTCCTGATGAACACAGGCTTCCCTCCGAAATGCTCTTTGAGCAGTGAGAGAAATGTGATCAAACCTCGTAAGAGCGCTGAATCAGAAAACACAGGTCCCTCCAATTCTTCCTGTGACTAGCGAACAACTAATAGCAAAATGGCAGCAGTATTTATTCCTAACGTTCGCACAAGGCATTGTAATTTCTGTATAAACACAGAAAGAAGTTTCTTTCAACTACAGGAGAGTATTATCATAAATCTCCAAAAGCCAATGCAATTCCGCATCACAGCTGATGCTTTCAGTATATATTTCCCATTCTGAAAAAAAAACCCTGCTGTCAGCCAGTGCTTCATGCTTGAATGAGGAACGCAAACTGCAATATTAGTAATCATGGCTGAGCAGAAGGAATGTTAAGAGGGCTATTGAGAAGAACTTGCATTCGCAATTCTTGCATTGCTGTGCTATTATGGTAAAAGATTGTGGTATGCGGTTGGCCATGTGCACATCCAGCAAAACTAGGCACCTGCATACGCGGCAATGAACTGTTTACAGAGTTCTGTGGGCAGCCCTATCTAGGTTTTTTCCGCGGCTTGTTACCAGCCTCATAAACTGATATATTACAGAGATACATTTAGAGATACACTTCCTTTGGAAGTGGGAAAAACCACTTGCGACTCTGCAGCTCTGAGGCCACCTTTATTTCATTTGACTTTTGGATTTTAAGCAAAAAGCAAGTGTGTCCCAAGACATCTGCCACAGCCTCAAGGAATTCTCAACATCCCATTTCAGCATCAACTTCCCAGACACCCTAAGCTGGTTTGAGCATCTAACAGCCCAGCATTTATTTTAAACATTTTTATGTCACTGCATGCATACTAGCTTTCACTAGTAAGTAAAAACAAAAACCAACTTAATCGTTAAAACCAGAACCTAGAATATTTCCATTCTCATTCCTGAGACTGCGCTTTTCCCTAATAGATGCATAAAGTAATAGCTGTAATAGCCTGAGAGGGCCCTCGGTGGCCCCTCAGGAGAGCACATCTAAACCACTGTTGCCCTGGAGGAACACACATTAACACAGACGAAGAACTTTGAAACACAAAGTTAATTCCGGATGAACGTCCAAAGTGGATCAGATGTCACTAAGCATAAGGACAACCCTCAGCAGGCTGGAAAATCATCTCCTCCTTGCTCAGATCTCAGCCCAACCACAGTCTTTACCTGGAGGCCTTCACAAAGCCAGCCTTACTTGCAACCATCTTCTGAAAGTGGCTGCAGAGGGGAACAGCTCACTCTCTGACTTTCCTCCATCTTTGACCACTTCTCCCCAAACCAGAAGGGCTGCAGAAGGCAGGGTAGCAGGTACCAGAGCCACAGCACAACACCTGGCAACACACATTGGTATTTCTAAAACGTGTTTCCCAGTATCACTTTATTGGGAAAGGCTATTATGTTTCACTCAGAAGCAGGTTTTGGATCTCCTGGAGGTGGTGAGAACTATAAGTGAACAAAACAAGGAAGAAGCATTTTAAAAAGAACCAGCTATGTATTTTATACATGCCTGTCTTCATCGTTTTTTTGCCACTTTACTCACAAATGTTGGCGGTAGCTGACCTAGCATGACACTAGCATGATGGAAACAAAAACTGCTGCAGAAACCAAATTTTAAGACTACCAGAAAATAAATCTTCATGCAACTTAGCATGAAAAAAAGAAATTAACCACAGTCACGTTTTCTGTGAACGCAAGTAAAGGTGGCTTCTTCTGAGGCCTCCAATATAGCAAAACTAATCAATCCATGGATCAGGTCTCCACCATGTGGCCAACCCTCCTCATCCCCAAACCAAAGTTTCAGGTTGGGCTCCTTGTCTGTTTTCAGAGGAGCTTTATTGAATGCCATCTAGGTTCAGGTTTTTTAATTGAATCTTTGAATAAAATTTTGTGTCTGCTTACATCCTTTCCTACAAATGCTTTAGGTACCCCTGCACTCACCTGAAATTTCTCTAATGATTTGATAAAGCCCTGATTACAGAATGAGACAAAACATCCCAATTAGTGATTTGATCTTTAACAATTCTTTCTTCAACACAGTATATTAGCTAAGTCTTACCATGTCCTCCTATGACTTCCGAACAAAAAAAAAGTGAAGGGTATTGGGACAGACTGCAATTAAAAATGGGCTCTCAATCTGTCATATACCTCAATAAAGTGCAAAGAGAGCTAGAAAACAGAAGCATCAGCTTCCGTTATCACAGCCATCAGGGCATGCTCAATTTCTTGGTTAATAGCCAGAAACTGCAGTAATCTCTAATATGCAAAAACTGATTAATGGCTACTAACCTTAAGAGACACATGGCAGGATTTTTTATTTCATCAAAGGGATGAATTAAAGAGCAAATACTGCAAAACTGATGTTCAGAAGCTAGAATTTTTGTCTTCTTGGTTTTTTTGAAGTCGATATTCCCATTTTCCTATACCTGCAGTTGTCTCAGAATGATACGTTTGCCGATTGCCCTTATGCAGATCACCTGGTAATCATTCAATGCAGTAAAACTTCACTGATACAACCCATCATGTTTGGCTCCCCTGTAAGGTTTCTCATAGAGTGAGATGACAAATATTTTGTCGCTGTTGTCCTTCAAAATGTTTTGAAAATTACTTTCCTGAGTGAATTGTGTAGGGGGATAATAAGCTTATTTATTTCACTGTTAATGTTTGGAAATTGATTTAACATAAGCAAAGATTAAAAACAGCGTACATCATTAAAAAAGAAACCAAAATTCCATTCTACTTAGCAGCCACAGGTAGGATGAGAAAATGTTTTTAAAGGGAAAAGAAATAGTTTCCTACATGACAGTAGGAGTTTAAAGAAGACCATTTCATGTGTAAGTGGAATAATTTCTTTTCATGGTTTTCCTTGACTCAAGAGTACTTGTCTTTAGAAACTCATGACCAAATTACTGATAAATACAGTCATTCACCAGGCTGATCGGAGAAACTGTTATCATAGAATCATAGAATGGTTTAGGTTGGAAAGGACCTTAAAGATCATCGAGTTCCAACCTCCCTGCCATGAGACCTTTAGGACAAGCACAGTCTATCTAAGAAGCACCAGCACATGGAAACCAAATGCAAGACCTTTTTTCTTCCCAAATTTAAATAAAACAGTTCATTTTCACAATGAAGATGAAAGCAAGTGATGACTGCAGAGCTTTATCATTGTACAGAACTGTCATCTACCACACATGTAACGTAGTGCCCAAATCACATGTCTAGATATGCATAAGACCCCATTAACAACAACAGTAACTGCAATTCAGACAGGGCCTGAACAGGGCAGTCTGGATAAGATGCTTTACTGATAATACATGTGCATTAGTATCTTTAAAATAACACATCTTGTAATAAATGCAACTTCAGCT
>NW_009648536.1:2170677-2177719 GCF_000708025.1 Charadrius vociferus
ATAAAACCAAAGAAAGCCTGGAAAAAATACCGGAACACAGTCATTAAGAGCTTTAATTACCCATAGCTCTTCTAGGAACAACTCGGGAGCTTTCTGTGTGTGCATGCATAACATGCATTCACTGCATCTTCAGAAAGAAACAACTTTGGAGATGACACTTTCTACAACAGGAATCGTTTGCTACTTTATAACTGTACTTCTAAAGTAAATGAAAGAAGAAACAGCTCTACAGAACATAGTGCCACTGCAGTGGAATCACAAAACCAGATTTAACATAATTCTTGAAATGTAGCAGGTTATAAATTTCTACCAGTGTGCTTAACTGCAACTTACACAAAAATTTAATGTTTACAGAGCAACATAAGGCAATTCTGGATTAAACTGTTATTTAAGAACACTGTAAATATTGAGTTATCTGCATGACCTGACTTACCCTGTCCCCTTCTTGATTATTCCACTCAGAAGAGAGGATGTTCAGCCAGAACAGTCAGCAAGTTTCAACGCATACAAATAACTGTATTACCTCATTTTATTTCTAAAAAAAACAAAAGTCAGAGGCTGATATCTCTTTTGTGAGCTACATTCCCATTTATGTGTGTATGCTTTGGAAAGTTATTTCCTTTTCATTTCCCATCTGTTCATAAAAATATCTTGTTTTCCCAGCAACTTTTATTAACCTTGGCCTTTGTAACCAAACACCTTTCCCTGCTGCCCATTTTTTGCAGCAGTTCAAGTCCTAGCAGGCTTTGCACTGGTCTCACCCTGCGCTGGATATTCTCACAGTCTTGTTGTTCTCATCAATACAGAAAAAACAGTAACACTTCAAGTGCTACCTAGCCCACAGCAACGTCAGCTTCCAGGATTCAAAAGTGTTTAGAGAGACAGGTCTATGTCCACCCCCAGTTCTGGGGCAGCAAGAATGAAAAGTGACTACTGCTTAGGGAGCTTACGCAGTCACCTCCCTGGAAGCATTTTGATCTTGCTTCCCATTTTGAATGTAAAGACCATTGCCTTTAGAAAACCACCAGTTGAGCTCCATATTCATTTCCCCCATAGCTTCCGCCAAGCAGTGGGGATGCTCTCCATAACAGGCTTAGCAAGTCAGCTTAATAGCTGAATTCTAACCGGTATTTCTGCTCTGTGGCTTGTTAAATAGCCACCGGGATGAGAGAGGCTCTTCCTTTAAAAAAAAAAAAAAACACAACAAAATTTGTAGGGAGATTCAGGTTGAAAAAATTCATCTATAAGCAGCATGTGGACAGACACACAACTGAACAGGAGTTGGGTTTTGATAATTCTAGATACCTCATCTCATTTTTCTTTAAAAAAGTGTTTATGAAATGTAAGTTTAAGACTTATTTTATCTACAAGCTTCCAAAACTTGTAGTCCAAGTGTTCCCTTTATGCATGGCTATTGGACTGAGGAAAGATACTGCACATAAAAACCTATTGGTCCATAAACTCTGAACTGGTGCTAGTTAAGCTGCAGAACTAGCCTCCTTCCCCTCCAGCCCAAATGCAAGAGTGGGTGAGTCAGCACCCAAAAAAAAACAAGGCAAGTGTTCACCCCCAGCTGTTTTTGGTACTGGTAATTCATCCTCCTCTGCAGAAACTACCAGTACCCAAACCACATCTAAACAACAGTATATAACAGCTAGTAATGACGCTTCAGCAGCACAGATACCTGCAGAGGAGAAAAATCCTCTCAGAAGAGGAGGTACAGGGCACAGGGTAAGTCACCACAGTGCAGTCAGCCATCAAGTATCCAGGGACTAACACAGTGGCCCAACTTCACTTTCTATAGGAACAGCATTCCTTCCCATCACTACCCCCCCCCTCCCCATTCTTTCACCTTAGACTACTAAGAGTAGTACATAGCTCTGGACACACGCTTTCTCTGTGAACAGCCCATGTGCTTTAGATGTTCCAGCTATTTCCTATAATGATCAAAAGGTGACATCTGCCCTAACTACAGAAACATGGTACTTTGAGGTGCCACAAGAAAACATTGACAGTATAATGCAGGACATGAAAAGACTGAAGATCTTTGTTTAGAAGTACAAAGAACAAGAGATGGTAGCGCCTCTGGGTCACAGGACTAAGCCAAAATTCACCTACAGCCACATTCTGGGCAGTAAGTCTTTTCAAAGAATGAGGGTCAGATTTTCAGTCACTTCTACTTTAGTTGATAAAGACATTTTTCTGCTTCCCACTTTAAATAAGTTGTCTCACAAATACTACTCTCCATTTTATAACAGCTGTTAGCCATTACCAGATAGGCTTGCATCTTAGTAACTGATGAAGAGAGGCATGCGTATAGGCTTCAGATAGTAATATGATTTACCATGCCCATTTAATGAAAGTCCAAGTGGAAAAAAGCAAAGACCAAAAAGCCAAGTCATCTGTACACACTGGAATTTAAGTGTTTATTTAAAAAGTAAACCTTTAGGCACATTGCAATTTTAGAAAAAGGAAAAAATACAAAGAATAATCTATTAGATTAAGCAGTCAAAAGCCAGCAATATTACAAGCTGTTTACATACCAACATTTACATTAATTTAAAACAAGTGGCATATCACCAACACATAAAATGTACTTCAAAAGTTTAAAAAAAAAAAATCAAGTTGACTTTTGAAGGATAGAGTTTACCGCATGTGTGAACATGGGTTTGGTCATTCAGTTTAAATCCCCTCTTGCACTGAAATGTTCAGTCTTCAAATTATACAAGTGGATAGCTAGCAGCTGTTGCTATTCCACAGTGGTTCTTCCTGTCCTTGGCCATGTAGATATATCCTTTGTCACCCCACTTCTCACCCCAGCTGAAAATAGAAGTAAGGGTTTGTTTTCACATTCAGAAAAGACTTATTTCCCTCTTCCCCATAAGTGTTTAAATTGAAGATTGCTGCCTCCCACATTTGTGGAGGGGAAAAAAAAAAATCAAGACAGCTGCAGCAAAACTAAAGTGCTTTCTAGCAGTTAAACTGTTACAGAAGAGGCACCCCAAGTTTACAGAAATAAAAGGTGCAGCCATATTCTCTCTAGGTGGAGACCTTAACCTCCAGTTCTGGATTACAGGTGCCTAAAGCTCAGACACCACTTCCAGCCAGCTTTAAGGGAGGACCAAGACTGTAAGCACCATTTGAGGGTGGTGCCCCAGTAATGCTGAGAACTTGAGACAAGCTCATGTGATGTGTCCTCTGGCATTTACTGTTTTTACTTCAACCTAGGAGGTAACTTGATCTTTAAAGTTCAATCATTATTTCACACAAGTGAACAGTAGTCTGCTTCCAAAAAAAAAAATAAAAATCCATTACAACCCCACAGCCTGGTTTCCTCCTGCTCCACCACTTTAACATCTACTAGCTTCATGGGCTGTTCCAGTAGTGAACTCCCTTAAATTTAACTTAAAAAAAACCAGACGAATGAGTTCGGTGCTTTGAGCCTACTTTATTAGGCTGCCAGCAGCATGAGGTTAGCTTTAGTCATACAACAGTTTGAGAACTGTCTCCAGATTTTACACACACAGATTTTTTTTTTTTATTACTGTTGTCTCCTCACCCCCCCACTACAACTGACAAGCTACCTTCTCTTCTCCCCTACCCTTGAAGGGCACAAGGCACAGAGAGATCTTACCTGTTTTTAACAATCCAGTATTTCTTTCCATCCACATCTTCTCCCTCAAAGCCATAACCTACAACCAGAACACCATGGTCCAGGTCTTCACTGCTGCAGTCTGGTTCATAGTAGATACCTGCAGAGGCATAAGTTCACACATGAACAAGCTCATCTGCAGAAAATCCTTCTCCCTCAACCAGAAGCTTTGTGTATTTCAAATTAAATGTTGCACAGCTTCTCAAGAGTCAGAGAAAGGAGTCATAAGTGAAGTATATCACAGCAGAAACCAAGGGACAAGTACACTCATATGCAAGAGAAGTACAAAGTGTGGAGCACCTAGACTAGAATCAAAAGGACTCCTGATTATGTCACAAGATCATAGTTTTGGTTTTTTTCACCTATTAAACTGAAGGGTAATGAATACTAAGTATTCAAAAGAGTTCTCTGCATGCAAGTTGCTAATAAATCCCCACCTGACTGATAGAACTGGAAGGAAGAATGGCCTGCATCAATAGCAACAGACACTGGACCCACAGCTGCCACTGCTTTCATGAGAGCTCTTTCATGTCCTTGAGGGATGTCAACAAAGCCAGTGTCATTAGCAGCATTGTACTCTGCCTTGTAGCGACAGTCTTCATCATCCTAAATAAAGAAAGCCCTAGTTATTACATAGTTCTCCACTTAACAGACAGGTAAGCACAGGAACCACCAAACATTCTGTGACTTTGCTACAGTGAAAACAAGGGACTGAAGAGAATCCAATTGCTTCAGCAGTACTTTGAAAGAAGAGCAGAGGGAGAACACAAAAGCTGCTTTTCAGTTTCTCAAAGATACAGAAAAAGCAAAGGACAGCGGGACCCAAAAGGAAACCTTCACTGGGATGCAAAGGACCATCACATCCTGGAACCCTGCCTTCTTTGGTGGGCAGGCCAAATCTCTTTTCAGGGAGGAAAGAAGCCCAGAATGCATTAATGGAATGGAAGAGATCCAAGTATTCATTAATTACAAAGCAATCCAGAAACTACTCACTGAGCAAGCACTTAAAATCCACAATTTTAGTCTGTCATATTGACAAACTGTACAGAATAATTCGGAAGTTAGTAATTTGTATTATACGACCTTACATACAGCACTCATGTATTTTGTGCTGCTTCACTTTTTTTCCCACAATGAAGTCTGAACTATTGATGCCACAGGCATTTATCTCAGGAGAGGGGCACAGTTTGGAAGTCAGGCCATATTAAATTGAAACAGACTGAAGTAAGCACATCTCTCCCTTACCTATGTGGCAAGATTAGTACTTAAGTTGCCTTCCCCAACTAAAGGAAAGGAGTACATCTCAGTTGCTTACGTTTTGTATTGAGCAAGTTAGGCACCTCCTATAACCAACTATGGTCCCTGGAAGAGCCAAGATTAGGAAACAAATTGAGACTACAGGGATGCAGGAACCCAAACCCAAAGGCTTCTATGTTGCTTGCAACAAACGGCATTGTTATTGCCCATTCAGTGAACACAATACAAGCTGCAAGGAAAGATACTCTATAGTGAGCAGAACTCCAAGGGGTGAAAAGCCCAAATCGTAGGCTCTCAAATGATACCACAATTTACTTCTGCTCTTTTGTCCTCTCACACCTGTTTCACTTTTGGTAGATCATTAGAGGTATTTTAGAAATCTGCCTGTCACCTGCATTTATGCAGATTTAGTCCAGAAGTAGAACTTAAGGCATTGCCAACAACTACTGTTAAAAGAGAAATCACAGTAGCTGCAAGAATTAGCTGTCTATGGGTAGCAACTGCCTCATAGCTCAGTTATGAGAAGTTGAATTGCACCTCTACGACTAAGTAGCACTGTTGACAAGGGCTGGGTCCTGGTTTGGTATGTCAACCAAGATAAGGCATGACGTCCGATAGGAAGGCAGCAATGAGGGGGAGGAATAAGAGTATTTGTTCTAGTTTTTTCAACTGGTCTGGTAAGATTTTGACCTCAAAGTCCAGCGCAGTGTGTGACTCCTTACTGGGGCTAGCAGTCATTCTAGTTTTCTTAGGAAAGATGCAACAGGAAGAATAGATATACTGATTACTACGTAGGTATTTTCCTTTCTAGGTACGAGTTTCCCAACACAGTTTGTCCACACAAAAGACTGATACCTGCAATACAAGCTCAGCTATTGCACTTACCTTTGCAGTGTATGGGTAGGATTCCTCTGAATCAATTCCCCCATTATCCTGCACATACTGGAAAGCCTGGTCCATGAGACCGCCATTGCAGCCTTGATTCCCTTCAGGGCGAGAGCAGTCCACCAGATTCTGTTCACTCAGCGAAACAAGTTTGCCAGTTTTTCTGAAGTGCTGCCCTTCAAGAGCTCCTGTTGTGCTGAAGGCCCAGCAAGAGCCACACTGACCCTGAAGCAAGAAATGAAATCACAAGTTACAAATCCAGACAGATTAGGCAATTATAGTTCCCTTACCACTGATCTAAACATGAAAAATGCAAATGCCACAAGACCAACTTCAGTTTCGCACTCCTAGCATGTACAAGTAAAGATATTACAGACTTTTGAGTTCTTGGAGGTTTAGTATAGAACTCCTTAAAGGGGTGCAGCAACTTTATCAAAATGGCACTTAATTTATTAAGCTTGCAGTAGGCTTCATTAAACAAGTCCACAGTCTTTTTCGTCTATTGAAGTTGAGGTAGCATCCAGGAAACTGGACCTGTAACTGGTTAGAGATTCCACCATGAGAGAATACCTGATCTTTAACTGGAGTTACATATCCCTTCTCTCTCCAGTCTACTGATCGTGGCGCTTCCAGGAAGCTGGGCTCAAGAAACTGGGATCCTCTGTATCTCCTTTCTGACTTCTTGTGTGCATAGCCATTCATCAGCTGCCTGAACTCCTCATTCGTCTGAAGAAAATTCAGGACATGCAGTCACCATCTATGACACACCGCTGTTCAGAACTGTATGTTTCATGCCTCTATACATACCATGTCACCAAACTGATTCATCCCCAACTTGTAGCTGTGTTTTCCTAAGGTGTGATCCAGATTATGGAGTTCAATCATCTTCAGATTCTTCTCCCACACCAGTCTCCGCCAGCCCTCCTCTCTCTGAGGGGCCAGAAAACAACATGCTTCAAGGAGGCAGTTCAAGCAAAGTTCACTTGCACAATAACAATAACATGCGGTGTTATGGCCTGTGTATGCGGGGGGAGATGTAAACTACTGGAATGGGAAGTCCCAACGCTGTTTAAGAGATGGGCTTTTTGCCACCCTGGTAACAAAAACAAGGAGCACAGCACAGCCGACACGCAAACAGAGGGAAGGGACCTAGGACGAAGGGGATGATCCCTCCCAAGCGCAGACCGCACACAGACAGCGCTAAAACAAAGCAGACATGACTCAGCTGGCAGGGCCCGGCCCGGCCCA
>NW_009648536.1:2178887-2180048 GCF_000708025.1 Charadrius vociferus
CTGCAAGTGTAGTAAATGTGCCATTCTCTAATGGCTTCTTAACCGGGATGGACTTTACATACTGTACTGTGATGTAGCTTTACTATGTAACAGCTATGGTCGTGTTCAGAAATGGTCGTGTATTGTTGTCTTAGAGAAAGGGTGTTGTTTGGAAAGAAAGAACTGTGCCCCCTCGGAGGGGCAGCAGACCATCCTGAGGCCAGATCCAGCCCTGGGGAGCCGCTGCCATTGCCGCCACGCGACAGGGTTGGTTAAACAGGGCAGGGAGGGCAACTGCTCCGATGCTGGCGCCGGGGAAGGTACGAGGGAGCATCTCCCCAGCAGCATCGGCATTGGTTACACTGGCACTAGAAACACTTCCAGGAAAAGTCCTTTTTACCCTCTCCGTGATTTAATATCTTGAAAACTGCTTTTGCCAGACTGTGGAGCTGAGCCTGAGAAGGGTCAGGTATTTTACCATCAGCGTGGCTTGTGTTTCTATGCCTAGCGTCCAGTAATGCCTATTGGAAAACATGATTTGTGACAGTGGGATCTGCAGCACAGGTGAGGTACTGAAAGATTTACACATGGACTTGGTGCGCACCTAGCTAGGAGTAGACAGACTTTGATTTTTAACAGGGAACTTGCCTTTAGTAGTAAAATAGCTGCAAGAGCTATGCGAGGTTCACCCTTCAGCTCTTGTAAAGCCAATGTCACTGATGGCTTTAGCTTGCACACTTGAAAGCACGTATGTAGAGTGAAAAACAGGGTTTGTAGACAGTTGCACAACAGCAAAAAGGAAGAAATCATATGATATGTGCTTCTCCCTTTTTCAATGTCTTAAGACACACAGCGTGTCATTAAAACCAGCAATACATGTTTCCTTACTCAGATTGTCCCAGGGACGGTCTTTGGCCCAAGGAAGCCCCACAGAGCCAAATACATAATGAGAAGTTGGAGGGGTTGTCTTGTCTTTTCAAAGTACCAGTGCAAGTCTCCTGCCACTGAACTAGTGTACTGATTTAAAAAAAAATAATGTGTAAATACACCCAACAATGGTGCTCCTTGACTAGTCAGTAATCATAAGCAAGCCTTGTAAAACCTCTGAGAGAAGATATTTTAAAGCTAAACTACTTAAGTGAAAGCTCACATATGAACACTCAGGACTGATCTATCAGGATG
>NW_009648536.1:2180099-2210803 GCF_000708025.1 Charadrius vociferus
AGGACTGCAGCAAATGCACACTGGATGCATTACAATTTTTAGGAATTACTTGCTCATCGTTTTAATATTTACTCTCTTTGCAAAGCTGTGTTATCAAATTTCTAGTGGTCTTTGTGGCTGAAATTTCTGAAAATTCTTGTTTTACTTTAAGTTGTGGCAGACTGACCATACAGACATCATGGAAACATCTGAAAGGAGGAAAAAAGAGTGTGATATACACTGCAACAATCAACATTGCACACTTGCATAAATTAGAATAGTTAGTAGTCTGTGTAGGTTTGAAAATTAAGCTAGATATCCTTGTGCTTTCTGTTCAACCGTTTGTGTTTGCAATTGTCAAACAACAGTCTCAAGACAAGCCTTTTCTAAGGAAAATGACCCATTTCCTTATTTGTAAAGGAAAATGAAAACACATGCACTGAGTAAGACTATGTGTTTGTATCTTTCCATCATGAAACTTTTCACTACCTAACCGTTTCACATGTGAATATGTCATGAGAGTTAGATGAACTTCATATGGCTGGACTAACTCATAGTTAGTTTTTGGGGGTTTTTTTGTGAGGTTTTTTTGAGTTGTGAGGGATTTGAAAAGTTTCTACTTAACAGCTTTTTGCTGATATTGTCTGTGCAATGGGACTTCTTAGTGCTATTTATGTTAGCTTTGTTTCTGCAGTTGTACCTGATACCAACTGAGCATTGAAAGGCTGCAATTAAGTTCTCAATGAACTATGGACGAGGACTTCTTTTCTAAAAGGGTGAGATGTTCAGCTGGCATAACAGGAGGTAAGGTCAAAATTACAGAAGGTCTTGCACCATAAATCACATGTCTGCTGCTCTGTAATGTGCCCTGAGATGCACCAAGGCAAACTGATGCTTTCCCAGATGGTATGAGGTCCTGTCTCTTTGGGGAAGTTACCATGCAGTCAGCCAGCATGTGATACACTGTGCTACCTCTCCTCATGAATACTCTTAGTGCACGTACACACACACAAATCCCAGATACCATTTTTACTAAGAAGGTAAGTTCACCCTACAAGTTTATTTCACTACTGTACATAGGAAAACCTTAACTGAGAATTTGTTGAAGTTCTTGAAGGAGGCAGCAATACTTTCACCTTCAGTACATTGACTTTTGGCTTGCACTGAGTCATAACTGTTGTGTGGACATATCGGTTCCCCAGGTATTTTGGGAAGGAAGCCTGGGAGCCCAGGTGCAGAAACATAAGCATAGGCAAGGGAAATCAGCTATGCCCAGATCCCCATCATCACAAGAGTGCCACTTAGAAACCAGTGATAGGAAGCTGGCCTGGGACTACCTGCAACTCCTGGATGAACATTTCCTCTCTGAGAGTTGTGTTATAATGTCATGAATGTGAAGATTGCCAGCCACGCTGCAGAGACAGTTCATGACTTCAGTCAGGGTAAAAATGCCATACTGCACAGCTACTGGACATCCCTCTGTCCCAGCACTGTTCCTTCTGCTCCTGACTGTGCACCGTGGTGTGTTTACAGGCTAAACTGCAAACCCACATGGTGGTGGTCTGCTGAAGTGTACAGAGGGCCAGCGGCAGCAGTTACAGTTAATAACTGGGAAGATGTTGCTGGAAATCATTTTCCATCAAACTGTGCAACCTTCTGACACGCTGCTGCAGTAGCACCAGCCACAGCAGTCTTTGCTCTGTTGAAAACATCTCTGCAGGGACTAGGAACCATAGGGGAGTCTTGTGTGCAAAGCGCTCCTTCCAGGTTAGCAGAGAGTAGGGGTGAAATCAAGATCTCTTTCAGTTCGTCTGCTTAAAAGCTCAATTGAAGCCATGCCATCCAGTCCAGAGGAGACCTAGAGAGCTGTGCTAATCAGAGCAGGCACAGTCCTTTCTGCAGTAACCTAAAGATCAAAACTTTGAAGGAAGAAGACCCTTGTCCATTAATTTAAGTCTCTCCTTTTTGGAGGGTAACTTTCCAAATTGCTTTGAAAAAAACCAGCTTTTGAGGAACTCCGTGTATGCAAAATGCTAACAATTTTGCCAAAGGCATACCAGTCTTCTAAGATGCAGGAACAACACCTTTTAATAACTGGTCATGTTTCCATTGCAATAGCCAAAAGATTGCTAACCGCCCTGTAGCTATCTGGTCCTACAAGTTACCAGATGACAGAGGCCATGCATTTCTCAATAGTCCCAAGGACTTGCACAGCGGTGCGTTGTGTCTGCAGATGGAGGGGTGAACTCATCACTGATCTCCAGGCAAGCATCTCATCAACATGAAACTCAGCTAATACTGCACATCCTAGGTGTGCAGCTCAGTCCTCCCCCTCTGGAACCACTGAGCTTGTTTGAATCCAGGATTTCTGAAACTTGTTTTGGACTTTTAAATCCTTTTTCTTCTTTGTTCTCCTGGTACAAATGCACAGAGGAAAGGGCCGACCTGCATCTGCCAGAAAAAGACCAGGAATCAGAAAAATGAAGCTCCTTTGTAATGGTAGTTGACTTGCAAAGCTGTAGCAGGCTGGCAATGTATCAAAAACACCTGTGCAATGTAAATGGAATAAGCTATATCACACTTAACTGTGACAAAATTGTGGCATAAGCAGCTTCTACAGACCAGCTATCTCAAGGTAACTCGTGTGCTGTGATGCTTCCTGAAGTAAAAACAAGTGGTTTGTTTGGATGCTTTCTCCAAACAGCAAAGGAAGGACATTTTATTTAAGCAAACATCAATTTAGCATTACTATGAAAACTAAATTCAGGATCTTCTGGAATACAAAAGCTGAGCTGCCTTACCTAAAAGGCTGTGACTGTGAACATGTTTGTTGCTATCATGTTAAAGTCCTCTGGCCTAAATCTGGGTTCTGTCATTTTACCCTATTACACCATGAGTTAAGAATGGACTTCTAGAAAAGCACGGTCTTAGCAAGGTCTATCTTAAAGTGTTATCTACGCTCAAATGCAAATTTCTGTATTCCATAGCAAGCTTTCACTGACCAACTTTTAGATGCTACCAAAAAAAATATAATCCAGTCAGATAAGTACTTCTGTTCAGCCAAACACTGATGCAGTTTAGAAAAGCACAGGTATATTTGAGAAAGCACTGTGCTGTTTTTACATGCCAGAGTCTGGTTTATGTGTAAGTCATATTTGTGTGTAGAAAAATGAAACTTCAAAAACACGGGTCAACTTTCATTTCAGAAAAATAATCATGTTGCTCTTCTATTTTACAGTAAAGATTCTTCTTACAGAAAAAAAGCACAGTAAATTTCCAACACCAGAGTGGCTGTTTCAGAAAGCTAGGAACATGTGAGAAGACAGCTACAGAACAGAGATCCCCATGCCATCTTAAGAAATGCTACTCACTTTAGTACTTATTTTTAGTGCCAGTTTCAGAAAAGTTTTAGGAACTGCAGGTATTTTTTACCTAACTTGGTTTGAACAGGGCTGGTAAAAAGGCTGCCAAAAAAGCATGAGCAGGTTCTCTCCTTCCTTGCAGCTCCATGAAAAGTAACCAGCCTTCCTCCCCAACCTGGGCATTCCTCACCAAAGATCTGAGGTGGCTCTGGAGTTTATGATGTCCCTCTGGCATTAACGACGTTTATAAGTACCCACTTAAGAATCTTTGTTTTGGATTCTACATAGTAAAAAATCGTATTCAAACCGTGCTTCAGCTGGGGCACCCATAATGAAGTTAGTTGCATCATTATTGGGTTAAAAAGGAAGCAGGATCTGCTTCAAGGGAACATAAATAGGGTTCTGTGAGTTTTCTGAAGACCTAGGAGATGGCTGGGTAGCGGTGACACAACCCTTCTGAAACACCTCTTTGTTCTCAGCAGTCTTGTGATCTTCCAGAACCATCATTTCCTCACCCAAGTACCAGATAAGAAACTGCATACTGGCTTCTCTGCTGGCCCACAAGGCAAAGGCGACTTCGTTTGCATCTCAATGTCTTACCTGGTCACAGGGGTTGGGGATGATGCAAGGGATTGCTTGCCTTGCAAGAAAGACCAGTGGGGGGTCCTAATATCACTACTACTTCAGGGTTAGAGTTTCCCAAAAGCAGTATTATTTTCCTGTGAGGTTTTCTGATGAAGTTATTTTTTTATGCATGGGGGAAAAAAAGGAAAAAAAAGAGTTGTTTTGTTTTCTTTTTCTTTTACCTTAACTCGTATTTTTTTTAGAGAGGCTAGATACTGAGTCATACTTGAAGTCAGCTTTGAAGTTTTGATCATGGTGTAACTCACGTACTTAAAATTTCAAACCTCAATTTTATTGATTCCTCATTCTCTACTCAGTGTCTCCTCCTGATTTCTGGCAGATAGGCTAACCTGGGGAAATAGTGGGAGGATCTATAGTGGGAGGTGGGAAGTATCATATTAGATTGCTGATGTAGCAGTTCAGAAATATAGCATAATTTCCACATTGTATTGATGTTTCTTAAAAATTTAAAGGTCATTGGTGTTTTTTCACTCATAATAAAAAGGATCTTTTTTTCATTTCTTACACAAAAGTAGTTACTATTTACTGACTCTCTTCATATTTTCCTGTGAGGTTGTAAAAGTTTGGAAGTTGCAAATTCTGTCTGTATTGTAAAGTTCATCTGACCAAGACCAATTTTTTACTGCCCATCTATACTCTAGAGATCACAGTGAAGGCGTTTTAAAAGAATTCAAAAAAGATTTGGGGGAGTATTTCATATACTATTTAATATTTGAAGTCACATTTTGATTCACACAAACAATGATCCAACATTTATGTTTTGAAACGGAAGCTGTAAGAAAGTCCAGAGAAGTATAAACCTTTAACTGCTGGAGTACAGTGTTTGTGCTTCTGCAAGCTGTCATAAACAGTTGCAGAGCATGAAAGAAAAATCTGTTTGTCTGTCTCCTGTTGTTCTTGGAGCAGTGGTGTCTAAAGGGCAAGCTGACATGCTGGAAAGCATTTCCCATGATAAGGTTAGAGACTGTGAGTGATGTGAGGAATTATTTTTAAACTTAAGTTACAGGCTGGGCTTCATTAACAGATCATGTGAGGGAAGGTTAAACAAAGCCACTTGCAGAAGAGGAAAGAGGCAATTGAAACAATCAAATACGGGTTTAAAGTTTGTTTTCTTGAAAATCGGGTGAAAGAGACCAGTGCATGTGCTTTTTGGGTAAGAGCAGTGGTGACTCACAACTGCTGTTATTCCTGCTTTAAAAATGCGAAGACTGAGGCGAAAAGAAGTACCACACTGTTGTGGCCACTGAAATCAAACGAGTGATCAGTGGAGAGACCACTCTAGGCTCTTCAATACAGAGGTTAGCCATGGTAAATCATAACTTATGTTTTTTCACTCTTCTGGTAATCAAAATAAATGCAAGGGTTTGCTCGTTTTGGGAATGCGAACAGATGTCATACAAATCAGTGGAATACGCATGGCATTGCCTGTCTCTGATAGCCAGTTGAAGCATGCTCAGCCCATTGAACACCAGGATGCTGGTAATCGCTGTTGGATTTACATAATCATTTCAAATATTTTAATCACTGTTTAATCACCGTGGCAGACATGCACTACACCAGGTCTTTCATAGGACCTTTGTGGCTACCAAGGACCTGCTTGATTGGAATCTTCTCACTATCAGTAGAGAAGAGTTTCTTTTGATCTCTCCCTCTTTGATCACTTTAAACTTGTGTAGCATCCTAAATGTATACCCCAAAGCTTCAGGACAGCACAGCTGAAGGAAAAGGACTTCTGCGCTGGTTCCTCATGGGGTACAGAAAGTGAGTGTGCACAACGGGACATTCATCTGGATGCGAGATGAAGCTGGTTTAGTTAGTGGCCAGCATGAAACAAGATATTTTAGGAAACTGTTTCAGCGGTGTCTTGGTGACTCCATGGCAAGGCCATACATAGCGCAGCAGCCACAGAGCTGAGGGCTGAATGCTGCTTCTCTGACTTGTCTCAGGAACAACTATTAGCTTGTGCAATTTCCTCTTGCTCCATATGGGAACATCCACAGGGATTTCAGTAGACCTTACCCTTAGGCTTGCAGAAGAGCACGGCGCGTGACTGACACAACATTCATACAATCACTTCTCATCCCCGTCACCAGAGTCTTCCTCTGCTCTTGTAGCAGGCAGTCTCTCGGTGTGTGTTTGTGTTACCTGCACAACCTTAAAGCTAAGAATTTTAATATTGAAATGAAAATGGCTAAATTTTAACTACAACAGTTGTGCAGTGCTTGAAAAGTGGGCTGGCGTGGGGTAATTGTTGTGGCACCTATGGTAGCATAGAGCTGTGCTGGACTGTGGCCCAGCTGCCTAAAATTTGGGCCAGCTGAAGTCCCAGCCTCACCGTTCACATGTCAGCATCCTTTCCTAGCAGATTCCTCCCTCCCTGAGCAGTATTGCTGTGAGTCAGAGACTCGGGTATCCGCCAAGTAAGCTGTTTTACATGCTGGCTTGCAACCAACTCATTACCTACAATGCCCGTGATTTAATGCAAAAAATTGACCTTTGCCCACCACTGGAAAGGTGGTGATGAAACACCTTTGCCCAGGTGCTGTCCTGATGCGGCGTGCCTGGGTTGCCTTCTGCTCCCCTGCCCCCTGATAGTGGTCCCAAACACCTCCCATTAGCATGAAGGGCAGACAGCTGAGCACACACCACGATCCAAACACAGCGCTGGCTGTTTCCTCTACCCCAGTTAACTTTTATTTTAAGGATTTTGTGTTTGACTAAACAAATAACTGTTCCAAACACAGGCTGTGTTTAAGGGAGAACAGTTTGGGCTCCTTTCGGCTTTCTTTAGAGTCGGCAAAGGCTGGGGCAGCCGCGCTGGTGGGGCACAGGAGCCACGGGCTGACCTGTCCCTCCTCCGTGCCATGGGAGTTAGCGTGCCTGGGTGAATGCAGGCTGCCTGAGCTACCATCTCTGCTGGCAGAGCCTTTCCCCACTGCGGGTTTCAGTGCAAATTTACACAGGCCCTCAGTTCTGACACCCAGCTCTAGAACTAGGTACATCCACCACCTGGCTGCAAAAGGTTAATCCCCAGATACTTCGATGGAGACAGACAGAAAGGAAGGAAGAGAGAAAGAAAGGAAGAAACCTACAAAAGATTCAACACACTAGCAGTCTAGAGTTTACCTGTAAAACCTTATTTTGTGACTATTTTGACTATATGTACAGTGGCAAAGATCAATGTAAATGTTAAAATATTTTTCTAATTAGTCTTTTTTTCTAGCAAGAAGAGTATTTTTGGAATTGGCTTTGGATTGTTTTGTTGTTGGTTGTTTTGTGTTTTAGGGGTTTTTTTTGCATTACCAATAATTGTTTCATGAATTAATAAATACATAAGTTATATATAACATCACACACATTGTCAGCTGTTTTCTTCCTGTCCTGAACCATTCATGGAATGTACATGAAAATGACTAGAAAGAAGGGTAAACTATTAATGGAAAAAAATGCTTTAGTGATGTTCTGTATTTAGTATACTCTGATCATTTAAATTAAAGTACTCCTTCATAATAGCATTAAAAATTTCTCCCCTTGAAGCAGTAGTTGAAACTAAAACTAGAGAATTCTCTAGTCAAATACTAGATTAGACTTGGCTGAGCTGGCTAGAAAGATTTCTAATTCCACATAGAAAGCTTTTTTTCCCCCTCCTCTCCTTTACGGCTCACCGAAAGGCAAGCCACGCAGAAGTGGCAAAGTCCAGCTGAGACTAGCCTATGCTTCTTTCTGTATTTGGCTACATTCAAAAACTACATATAAAACACTGCCCGTTGCCTAGTATTCATGTCTTCAGTTGCTTGGTTTGTCTGAAGGGGCTGAAAACATTAAATCAGCTTCTAAAGAGCTATCAAATAAGTGCTGGTAGGTACAGATTTTAAAATAGTTTAGGTAATTCAAACTCAGATAGCTCTCTGGCTTTCCATGTTTGCTTTTAAACAGGAATCGATATATGTGTGTGTTTTAAACGATACCGGAATGGCTAGCACAGATAATGTCTGCATGTTTTAGCTCTGGCCATAACGTGCCCTTTTCACCTGGACTCGGGGATAATTTTGTGCCTTGCAGGATGATCCCGTACAAACCCAGCGGCACTGAGGTTGTTTGCTCCTCCCACGGTCACCTCGGTGAGGTAAAAGTCCACTTCCTCAGCTGCTGGCCCCCCGTGCCACCAGTGGTCTTTCTCTTAACCTTTCCTCATGTGACAGAGGTTGTGTGCTGACAGCTCCTCATGCCGAGTGAAAATGAAGACAAACAAAGGACGGAGTTGCCAGAAGTGACTGATAGTTGGCTTAAGTAGAATACGTGGGATTTCTTAACATTTTCCCTGGCTTTTTCTCTTCCACCCATCAGGTCAGTTCATAGTCCATTATAGTGCTCCTTTATGCCTCAATGTCTTCAAAACAAAAAAGAGCAAAAATAAGCTTTCCATCCCTCCTGCCCTCGACCTTTATCAGCAAGGCCATTCACTCTGTAAAATTTGGTTTCATTAAGTGTCAGACTTACCTTATCACTATCCTTTGGGAGAAGCAGAGGGCAGCAGCCGCCCTAGATACTGTGTTAATGCACATTGTATGTTTTCAGCTAAATCTTGATTGAAGATAATCAGAACAAAATAAAAAGGAGATAATAAAATACCTCACTGTAATGATATCACTACTAAATATAATGCTTTGCATTGCCTGAGTGCCTTCCTCTTCCATGAATGTTAACTAATGATGCTTTGTTAATTAAGTCCTGTGAGGCAGTGAGGGATCAATTCTGAAAACAATTTGGGACTGGTGTCTCTATAAAATCTCCACCCAGCTGTCAGGATGCTTTCCTAGCTAAAGCTTGTCTGCAAAGACAAATTCCTTGGGCTGACAAATCAGCATATGTGTTGCTGTAGGGTTGCCTAAACTTTAGGGGCAGAAGATGAAAGCTAATTCTCAAGCTGATTTTTCTTTTTTCCTTTTTTTTTTTCCTTTTTGCTTTTTACCTTTTTTCTTTTTTTTTTCTGTATTCTTTTTTTTTTGGTGTGTGATAAATTGTTAGTACATTCTTTGAAAATGGCCTAGAGCCATTTGTTTCATTCAAAACACTGGCAAAACTACAAGAGTTTATCAAATCGGTTTGTAATTCATCAGCTCGGATGTAATTCTGCATCCTGAATTCACTATAGACCTGAAGGAGAAAACAGCAGAATGGCAACATCATAGTGCACTGAGGTCTTGGCTGAGCTGTTGCTGTTCTCAAGCAGAGGAACTGAGGAAGGTTCTGGTTACGTATTCTCATGTACTACAGAAAAGGTATATTCAAAGAAACCCAGCTGCTCTGTGCAGTGCTTTTTTTCTGATAAGATTGCAGATAGTGGGGCTGTGGGTGGTTGTCTATGAATGCTAAGTAGGTGAGATATACCATAAGAGCACAGTTTTGTCCTCAAGTCCCTGGACAACCTTTTCCTCGCCTTTGGTTATGTACTTGGAGTTGTGTACCAACGTAATTCACCTGCCTGTTGCCCGTTGTTTTCCCCTGTGTTTCTGTTTTGTTCCTCCCTCCCACTTGTTCTGGGAACAGCCAGGGTTACATCACATTTCTCAAACAACTTTTTGAAGTTACTAACCCCAGTGTTTTTATCATTAAATTGCTGAGTCTGCCACAAAGCAGGGGCTTCTTATAAACAGAAAGTGCCAGCAGAAATTCGGCATGGGTAATTTTTTCCGTTTTCCTGTTTTGGAAAGACAAGAAAATACGCAGTTTTGTGTGAATCATAGCGAAGCACACAGCACCTTATCCGACATCCCTATGTAGGCTGACCTCAAAGAGCGGCAGTAAGAGTTTCGCTAGGTAAGCAGTGCAGAATAAACGGTGAGATTCACACTTGCTCTGCTCCTGCTCCCTTAGTTAAACCATCAATATCTTCTGGGTTTTTTTTTATTATTCCCCTAAGAATATGAGACCTAGGGCATCATCCATGTGTCTGTTTCCCTCCTCCTGTATCTTTTCAGCACATTGGCCATCACAAGTCAGGTGTGAAATGCAGTATAAGTCTCCGACTTGCCTGGAAGGCAGCAGTTTGGTAGGAGAGAAGAAAACCAAACCAGAGCCTCCACTGGGGGAAAGCCAGGCAGACCACAGCTGGCACAAAATAGTGCTCAGGCAGCTGCTGGTGCTTCCCCGCCTGAGCATGTGCAGCTCCAGACTGTCTGCGGCACAGCTCTCTCTTGCTCAGTGGGGATGGGAAGGGATACAGAGAGGAAAGGAGGAGCAGGAGACAAAAGACAGATCCAACGATAGTGAGAATTCACCAGTTCTCCCCTCCCACCACTTTTTTCTGCCACCCATGTTGCCCAGCTGTCTCCACAACCGGTTCTCTCATTTACTTGCAGAAGATCCTACAGGCACCTCTGTGTCACTACTGAAGTCAGACAGATTCTTGAAACGATGAATCGTAGCTATGAAGAGCAAGAGGGAGCACATTCCTACCAAGAGCGGTGCAGTATCCTTGACTAGGAAGATGAAGCCTTTGCACTGCAAGCAGGCAGACTGCACACAAAGGAGGAGGCAAAGGCAGGATGAGTTTTGCTTTCCCATTTGACCGTTTTTGATTGTGAAGTCTTCTGGGGTAAGTGAAATCACTGTAAAGATCAAATACAATGTGACCGCCAAGTATGATGTGATAATGTACTTCTCATCAGTAGCAGAAACCGACAATGATAATAAACATCAATAATTTTTCGAACAGAACATCTTAGGAAAGCAGTTAGGCTGACAGGATTAGCACTAAAACTCAACATATTGCATGAGGAATCCATTATTTGATATGAATTTTAAAAATAGAACACTTTCCCATTTCTATAGATGCCACTTCTGAAACACTTGGCAGGAACCTCCAGCCAAGTTCACTTGAAGTTCAGTGAAAAAACATGCCCTGTAATATTATCCACAAAGGTGATTTCATATAATTCTGTGAATTCACTCACAGGAATAAACTACACACACATGTTTAAATGTTTGCAGGGTTGAGCCCTAAAGTCCTAAGCCGTCTGCTTCAGTGGGATGGCGGAATTAAGTCTTTTTGCTCAGGGAATACCTGATAACGCTGTCTTTTGTCCACTTATAATGCAGTGCCTCAATTTTTTTTTCAGCACCATAGCACTAAATTTCATGAAGACTGTAAAATAAAAAATATTCATAGCGCACACATATGCAGTCTTCCTGAAGAAAGTGTGTTTTAAAGAGTGTATAATTTAAGATGGTATTTTTCAGAGGACTAAATGGAGAATAACCTCACATTTTTGCTGTGGAACCACCTGACTTGAGAAATTAACAAGTTTTTAAGAGTTGTGTAAGCAAATTGTATGCTACGGAAGCCAAGTGGAACTGGTAAGAAGAAATTTTCTCCCTGCCCCAAAGCTGCTGTGAGATCATGCAGCAGTTTTTGCAGGTGTTACTCCCTGCAATGCAGAGTGTAAGGATCATTAGCATTTTGTTCCAACCTGTACAAGTGTTACACCAGTATTTCATAGTTATACACATCCAGTGTCCAACACGTCCAAGGGGCTTCAATGTGATGAATCGAGGATGGTGGTGTTGCTGTTTGTGCACAACATATTTCATGCTAGAAGGATGCTTCCCGTTCTCTTCCAAACCCTCCTGGTTTTCTTAACCTCAGAGGTTACCTGTGGGGAGGAGAAGGCTCTGAGCATCATGAGCTGAGCATTTTTGTTACGCAGAGTTGATGAAGCAATGCCACTCACAGATGAGATTGGTGGTTGCTCACATAACTTGTACATGGAGACTGGCAGGATAAAAGCAGAAGATCAGAGCTGCTGTTTTGCATAGACCTTGCTACAGCCTTTTTTGACTTGTCTGAGCTTTGCTTTATATGCTTCCTTCTCCTACAACCTCTGGAGAGGTTTCTTTTGTCACTTGAAGAACTTGATTTCTTCTGAGCTTCCTCAGGTTTGGATAGATGTGTTTGTTGTTTTTTCCCACCTCTTTGACTAAATCAGCCATCCCCTGTGCTGTAAACATCCCTGCAAACTCTTCTTTTCTATGTCTCAAGTTGTTTCCCCAGACAGAACAGCCCAGCTATCTGTCTACATGGCGAGGGTGACTGAAAGGACAGCATGAGCCAGCAAATGGTGTGGAGGACAGGAGGACGATCTCCTCTATAGGGCCCTCTTTCAGCATGGAGCCTGAGCAGAATGGGGTAAATTCACACCCACTAACATGGATGGGTGCAGCACCCAGAGTGCTGGACAAAGAAATGCATTATGCTTTATGCTTTCCTTTTGAAAGATGAAAGAGCTCCCAGACTCTTTTTGCTGCTGCAGAAGTAGCATGTGCCTAGACACATTCGCATCCAGCCAAGCATTTATAGAGACATTTAAGTGTGTTGAGCAGGACCCTGCTAGCTTGGTGACTTCAAACGCCTGCGTCCGCACATGACTTATTTGGCTAGCAGCTATAGCAATTAAACAAGTTCTGCCAGTAGCTCAGGTCGATGTAGTCTTTTTCTCATTAAATAGGTCACAACATTGTTTTTTGATTTGTGCTCTTGTTTACTGGATTCTTACCCTGGCTGACAGATAGCCTGAAGGCACGATGTTGCAGAGGGGCAGTGGGATGGCTATAGGTCCTCTGATGAGAGATACATCCCTCCTGTTCAGGCACAGAGCTACCACGGTAGTGCCCTCTGTACTTCTACGGGAGCCCCTGCGCAGACAGACAGGCGGTGAGCGAGGGGAGGAGGTGGGGGGGTCGGGGCACGCTGTGCTCTGTGGTTTGGTGATTGTGCAATGTAGTGTCCCCAGGGCAGAGACCTAAGCCGGTGTAGCGGTGCATTCAAGTGTCTCCCTGCACCAGACACCTCCCCTTACTTTACCAGAATGCATCACGTCCAGGCTGTGCAGGAAATCGGATGTAATAGATATGTGGTTACGTTGCGAAAAAAAACCTGGCTGTGTGAAATCACCACATTTGTTTACCTCGCAGCATGGTCAGATGAGAGACCCCTCACCTCCTTTCACAGGTGAATTGAACAGATTGTGCCCCCGAGGGTGAACAGGGATGGAATGAGACCCTCTCTCTCACCTCGCAGAGACAAGTGTGCTGACAGGAGTCGAGGAAGGATTGTAAAACAGCCAAATAAAGGAGGAATGTTGCAATGGTCATTTTGAAATAAACCTGTTTGTGATGAGAAGTGACTGTGGTGATATTTATGCTATGATTCATACTGAAGTGCAGCACCTGCAGTTTTAGTCTGGATGACTGTTAGGATAAAAGCAGCAGCAAATACTGTTCTAACATTTGAGAACATGAAAACAAGCATCAGGGTTGTTCTTGGGTCTGGGACTGCATTAACTTAGAGTACAGCTTGTGCAAGAAATGGCTGGAGCATCTTTCCACTGCGAGGTGCAGCTTGCTTATAACTGACTCACGACTAATAGGGGTTGCACGGGTGCCTATCTCTGTATTCACTTGCAGTTTCTCTTCTCTTTTATGTGGTAATTGCAATTACATTGAACTCTTACCTGGTGTGCATCACACCGCATTAGAGCTCCTCGAGGATGCCCTCAGAAAGTCCCTTACTCCACCTCCCTCTTCTCCTTGATGACAAGTCTGAACCGCCTTATCTGTGTCTAAGGTAGATTGCCAGCGACAGTGTCTGCCTCTGTGTCTGTAGGCTGCAGGCACCCCCTGACAGCCTCCTTACAGCAGTCCTTGATGAAAGACACGCATGTTATTCTCTCAGCGCTACTGATAAGTAAACTCTTACTGCCAGGAAGAGGTCAGAGATGGTCACTGCTTTGTATGCCTGGTTGTTGATGCTGTCGGAAGGCAGCTCGGGTATGTGCTTTTAGAAACTCATCATATTCCAGTGGGCACCTGTGGGAGCTGCACGTGGTAACGCTGGAGAAACAGCTCTTCTGGGGGAATCAAAAAGTCAGGCTTCCGTTTCTTTACAGAAACACAGCGTGGAGACTTCAGAATATGGGACTGCGCTCCCACTCCTGCCTTAGGACAATTGCTAAATATCGAGTTAGTGATAATGCCTGGTTTACTGCCCACCTTACCACAGGAAAATGAGATCAGACAAGGAAGTGTCCAAAGATTATTTACTCCAAGAAGATCTTTGCTTCCAACAAAGTCCTCAATGCACAGACTTGTCAGTTCAGTCCCTTAAGGGTATTCAGTGTTTTTTCCTACAAGTGCTTAAAATACTTGAAAGTACAGTGAAAAATCTTTACACAGGCTTGTTGGATGACTCCTCTGCTTAGCACTACACATGTTCTTTTGTTGGTTTTTTCCTGTACTCAACCACTCGAGCTAGTTTTGAACAGTTTAAACAAAACACTCTTAAACACTTACGGGGGGAAAAAAAAGGAAAAAAGCAGTTTGTTCAAATAGACAAGTGTCTATCCAAAAACCTGGGAGAACTGCTTCCTGTGGGAACCCTTCTTGCTGCCGTCTTGCCCTTCTCACCTGACTTTAATTTTTCACTTGAAGGAATTTTTGTTTCTTTTAATTTCCATTTCAGACAAGGAAGATGACTTTCTATCCCCTAGGTCAATGCATTCTCAGATCCTAGCCAGGGCATATTTTTTTTTTCTTTACTGTTGGGAAGGTAAAGTTTGTACCTCTGCACTTAGGAAATGGGTGTATGAAAGCCAGTGTTGCCCATACCTGAAGCAATGACAGATCCCTTGTCTGTCCTAAACTTAACAGCTTTTCCCAAAGCCCAGCCCAGTCCCTCCTACTTATTTATTGTCATGGGTCCTTATGTTTGCTTTATAAGTGAAGAGGAAAATAATTCACAAATACAGATTCCCAAAGGCCTGCTAAATTATTGGGGGATCCCATACATAGCAAATAAAAGACAAAACCTACAGGTAAATAGAATTACAAACAGCTTTCTGTACTCCTTTTTATTATGTATACAGACTACTTAGAGACACATAGACTCTGCGAGTTGTACAAAGGGACATCCTCTCCCATTCATATGCAATGCGACCTTCACAACCTGCAAATCTTCTCAATGAGCTAGACCCAATGCAGACAACATCATGTGGCAGGGAGACTGGGGAGATGGCTGTATCGCTGATATCTCTGCAGCTGATGCTGTTACACAAGACAAACACTCTTCCCTGCAAGCAGGGTGAGAGGTTCTGTGAGAAAACATGGACCACCCAGAGAAAAGCTCACCCTAATCTATGGTTATGGGAGTCTGGTCTCCAGCTGCCGTACCTGGGGAGCCCACTGTCTGAAAGTAATAACCTGATCCTTGGTCACACCTAACCCAGCATCAGGGACCAAGTTGTCCTCTGCTCTAGCTCTCGGGGTGGTGCCTTCCTGGGAAGTTTGGTCCTGGAGTGTGGACCCTGTGGACAATCCATGCTGTGTGTCAGCCACAGTGTAGCAATCCCGGCTGCTTTGAGGGTGAAGAATGAACAGATTAAATGAACGCTGTTCTTCAGAAGCAGGACCACAGAGCATCCTTTAAATTCACTAGGGTTTGTTAAAATACTAGGCAAAGTGCTTTGCAATTCACTTGCAGAGTCAGCACGGTTGGTTGGTTTAGGTTTTCAGTGATATCCCAGGCAGAGTGACCTAGACTCAGGTCTTGAACCCAACAGTAATATTTGGTATGGAAGAAATGGGAGCTTGAGCCTTGCTTTGTGACAGTACTTCTATTTTTAATTCAATTGGTTTATTATGTTAGTTTAAGAAGCAGCATTTACAGCAGTTGCTACATACCTGTAAAATCAGTGTTTTTTTTCCCCTTTTTTCTGACTGAAAGGAAAACAACAAATCCAAATGCCAAGACTAAAAATATCTGCTGGGTATAATGAAAGAGATGAAAGGGGTCAGATGACACACAGATGAGTTTTACTCAGAAATGTTTAATGGCAAGTAGTACCGTGTTGCTTCTTCATGTTCTGTGTCTTTCCATCCATGTCTCCAGATAGCTTCTGTCCTCTCTCCTTCATTTTTTTGCAGCATGTAAAGCCCAAGTTGCACTGAGCTAGGGTGGTACGGCTCACATCTACATCTCTGTGACAGTGCTGTAGGACCACGGTATGCCCTGTACAGCACTGAGGAGTTTGGCAAAAGTGATGGCCATCTGAAGGCATACAGCTCCTGCAGCACTGAGACTTCCACCACTTTTAGAAACATTCCCTGTGCCGAGGCTCAGCCCAGCCCAGCCGTCGCAGGCAGGGCAGAACTATTATCTGCCTGCATCCCGCAGAGGGCTGAGTCAAGGGTGGACTCTGCGACTTCAGCAATGCCACAGGAATCCTGCGGCGCAGGCAGGAGCACAGCAGCCTCCCTTTTCTGTGCTTCAGTACTAACCTTGCCTTCATTACCAGAGAAACCAGAACTAGCTGTACCCAAAGAGAGGTGAGGAGAGAAGGAAAGGGCTACGGACAGCGTTCTTCATTCCCTAGCAGGAGCAAAACAAATTGCAATTCCTAGTACTTCAGGGGTGGCGGTGAGTCAGGAGGGCTCGTTCCCACAGCGATTGCGGACTGCCCTCCCCTCCGTAGCAGAGCAGCTGCAATCATTCCTCGGGGCTGGCTTTCCTGGTTAAACACCCCCCAGGGTACAGGCTCTACCATCTCACTCACGTTCACTGGTGTTCCTGACTTTGGGATTCCCTGATTCCCTGGAAGAGGGTAGACGACTGTTTTAGCTTACTGTGATCTTTTTAAAGTGTCCTTTCTGCCAAGGGCCTCTTATGTCTGCCCAGAGTTTTATCAGAGCTTGTGGAAACGCTTTTAACTAAAACAAATATTTAAGTTGCTCTTTTACAGGTTTTGAAACTATTCATGGGTGTGGTTTCCCAAGCAGCTTCGGCAGATTTGAAAGAGCATTACTGCTGGAAAACAGGCAGTCTGGCCCTTCCTCGCATCTGTGACTTCTCATTCCTCCTGCTGGATCAGGGGGCTGAACTGGCTGAGCATGCAACCACGTGGGTACTGGTGCAAGCCCCAAAAGACTGCAGTGCAAGGCTGGAGAGGACAGGACTTCCCCTTTCAGTGGAACACAGCTTTGGATTAGCTTAAAATACTTGGGAAAATGGACCATCAAATCGTACAATGTTGAGACCAGAGTGCTGACTTGAGATATCGCAGAACTTGGATAAAGTCTCTTCTGTGTCAAGCTGAGCAGGGATTCAGACCAGCCCGCATCAAATTCACCTGCCCTTACATATGCACATTCTCTGTTTTTCTCTCTCCATTATTGCAAAAATATTCTGGATTAAAGATAAAAAGAAGAAAAAGCAAAATGTCAGAAACACAGAAGTTGCTGCAAGAGGGTCACCAACCCCCACCTGCTGTCCTGAGTGTAGTTACAAACACACATGCACCACCCACACGCACCAACTACCGCACAAATAAGAGACGTCAGCCCTCGATGGATTTGCTGATGAGTTGCCAGCAGTCTCCTGACCAAAATACATGTACTAAGGCTTTAAGCTGTGGCTGTTGGCCAGAAGAGCACCTGCTCCTCTCTCTCTGCCCCAAACACGCAGTTACGTTAGCTGGAGCATGCTTAGCTTTGTTTACTGTTTCCCACTGACCGCCGCTGTGCTTCTTTTCCAGGACAGCTTAGATAAAGCTGAATGCGCGCTTAGGAAGCTGGCAGAGTTGGACTCCCTCTTGCGATCGATGCAAAGGGGCTCTGGCAGAACTGGACGTACAGGGCTCTCCCGGAACCTGTACCAGAACATGGTCTGGCTTTAGAAAGTATTTAATCTTACTTCTCAGGTGCACTCAATGCTTAGTAAATGCATAGTAAACAACTATGACTACGGATGAACCAGGGCCTTGCTCCCCTAAGCCCCTGTCTGTGTCACAGAGGGTAACGCAGAGGATTTGTCACTGCTTGCTGCTGCCATTTGAAACCGTTTCTGCTCCATACAGAAAGCAGTGTAGATGTTTCGCAAAGGTCAATGCCATCAATATGCTTTCTAATCTGGCTATTTCAATACTTAATTATTACATTCCCACTCCCCCAAATGTTTTCTTTATTTGGCTCCTCAGAGCTGGCAATCACAGGTAGGCTTCAGGTAGCCGGGGTTCAGAGGAGCACATCTGGCTTCCCAGGTTTGAAATTGTCCTTGAAATTTGTTGCCTCAACGGACTAGGAGTCAGAAGAAAGGAAGATAGCTATTTGTGATACAGCAAAGCCAGATAGCTTGTGAAATTTGTTCCTTGTGCAAGAACACCAACCTTTTTTTGACCCTAGACTCTAATTTCAGTCCTTGGCATCTGAACACTGTATCTTTGATCAAAAGCTGTACTTAATGCCCCAACTATGTGGCAAGGTCAAGAAGCCACTGATTTCACAGATTTCCTTATTTTTCATTTTCCTATTCTACTCTCATCACCAGCCCCCTTCCATGTAATTAATAGAAGTAGCCTGAGGTGACAGAGAACACTGAGTAAAGACTCTCTCACTTATGGCTTACACTGCAGCCCTCATCTCTTCACAGGGGAGTCCAAGATAGTCCCTTGGCCACACCAACTACCACATCTCTCCCCATCAGAAATAAAATGGTGCCACCCCCGTCTAACTCTGGGAAACGTGAGGAGACAACGTGCCAAGAGTCTGAACTTGGCTCTACTGTAACAGCATGATTGTGGCTGTAAATAATTGTTCTGTAACATGATTGGGACAACATCCCTCATCAACAGCTGGACTGATTCAAACGCCGACAAGAGGAAGGATATCCTCACAATTAAGCATGTGTCAGACAAAAACTAAGTGACAGAAGCAGTTTAATAACCTACTACCACACCCTGCCTCATGGCAATGCAGCACATCAAGAAGTCGCTGTTGTTGGCAGTGCTAATGGAGGCCTTGTCTAAATTACAGAAATGCGCACCTACAGAGTACATCTCCAGCTGGGATTTGTAAGTGTTGGGAAACACCCTCAAGCATTGATAGTGGCCCAGAGCCACATACAGTAATCATATTTGTGGGAGATGCATGTTTCTCCTGGTTATTTTGTTGGCCAGTGGTGGTCCAATGTAGATACTCTTCTGCTGGACAAAGATGGGAACGATTTCTACCAAGCAGAGGAGACAGAAGTCAGACTCTGGCTTGGAGAGAGAGACAGTGCTCTTGGATAATGTTTCCAGTGAGCAATTCCAGACCAATTTCTTAATAGTCATATTTCAGAATATAGACCCAGTTGCTTACACTACGAGCTTTGAGGGCTCTGTTATGTTTCCTAGATTCACAAAAGACAAATGACTTTAAAAAATAAAAGCTTCCAAGTAAACTGGAAATTGCAGAAAGAGAATAAAAACAGCTTGTTGTTGCAACTGAAATGACCTTAGAGCTTCTCAGAATCATCATTAGCGCTGTTTGCACACTTTACTTTTTGAGGCTCACCTCAGCTGAATAAACATGTGGAGTTGCGGGCAGATAACAGGAGTAAAAGGACAGGCAGAGAAACACAAGCCCTTGAGTAGGACTGAGACCAGGTCTGTGAGTCAGTTCCTCCAAGATACAAATGGCAAGCTTGGCTGCAGCTTATGCAAAATGTGGCTCTGGGCCCGGTGGGTAATAACAATAAGGTTGCAATGGCAAAAGCGATCCTTGTAGGTCTGACCACCTGTAGAAGGAACAACAAGCTTCACGCCTACTGAGTAGGCATGGATCTACAAGCATCTAAAGACCTGTTAGGGAGGGTAGACATCATTCATGTCTGTCTATTATGCAGAGGCACATGGAAGTCATGACTCTGCTGTGGTAGTTACTATACAGATGCATAACAAGGAGTTGTGGCTCCAGATTGATAGTAGATTAAAGGAGGTTCATCTATCAGGTTTTGAAACTAACTCTTCTAATGACAGAAGCAATTTGCATATTACTTCACTTACCAGTCAAAGTAACAGTCAGCAGCAGTCTCTATTAGTAGCTTCTACGAGTAGAAAATTGCTGCCAAAAGGGTTTTTTCTCCATTGGAGAAAACTTTTCTTTCAGAGATTTCATTGAAAACGCATCCTAAAAACAATGTGGACGAGAGATGGAGATGATAAACACTTGCTGAAAACAAGTGGTTTCCAGCTCTTGTACAGAAACCAGCTTCACTTCTGGGAATAAAAAGAGAAAAAGTGTAGCCCAATGAACACTGAGTGAGGTGAGAATATCCCCTTTACTGCTTAACACAGGGATGTTGGGCTTCATACAAACACACACGAACCTCAAACCTGAGTTTCAGAGAGATCCCTTTGTGCCTACCAATGCCTGTTCCTGAGCTCACTGGTAGAATGTGGAAGATCTTCAAGTCAATCACACCATAAAGAAAAGTGTGAGATCGTTTCCCCTCTATTCTCTTTAATATATGTGATATTTTGCATTTACTGCTAATGCCCCAAGAAATCCAGAGAGATCACATCCACACTGCGCAGCTGAATTGTGCTGGAGTCACAAGCATGGTTTGACAGACAGCAGAGAGAGGTCCTGTGACCATAATAAAAAACATGCATTTATCTGTCCAGCGTCAGCAGCTGCCACGTCCATTTGCTTTGACCTGTGCCCTTCCTCCATACAAGACCTGACTCACCTTGTGCTGCAGATGGCATTTCACACACATGACATAGCACTCTCCTGTGGTGAGTAAGTTAAAGCAGAAAGGCAGGTCCGGTAGGGGAACTGTGAAACTACTGCGCTAGTATGGAAGACTGGAATATTTAAATAACTGAATGTCATTAGTCAAGTAGAATTTTACATAAAGCAAGCCAGAATTTCTCCCTGTCACTTACACCTTCCTTTGGTGGCTACAGAGGTTCCTACAGATAGCCACCACGATAGTAAGAAATATGGTATCTGCAGAGCGCTAAGTCACAGCTGGGAAGTGGTTCTTCCTGTAATGCTCCTTGACTTTCCACCATTCTTGGAAAGATGCTCTCTCTGTTTCATTAAGTCCAAATGAACACCGACCTTTGAAGAATGAATGGCAAATCAGGAGGTCACTTGGTGGCTTTGTCTTCATTCTTTACACCCATCCTGTACACCCAAACTGGTACAATTAGATTAGGTTCCTTCTCAAGTTTTCCTGAGAAGGCAGCAACTTCTCAGCCAGGGATTGGGATCCAGCAATTGGGATCCCCCAGTTGCCCGGGATAAAAAGGTCTGGAAGTCCTCCTGGTAGCACTTCCAAGATCTGGGCCTTGATTCAGTTCCTGAAGCATTCACAGAAACTGTGTTAATACATCAGTTTAAACACTCACACAGCTCCTTGCTGAATCTCTGCATGCTGCAGGCCTCAAGCTTCCTCTGAAATCTTTACTGGCACTTGACTGCCAGGTCTAACAGCTGCAAGCGGTATTTCCTTCTGACTGTGAGCAACCAAGGAAATTTAGCCCATCCTATCTGATGCTAATTTGGTTATGGTGACTCACCCCTGTCCACGATTTCCAGGCTAATTGCTACAACATTCTCCAGCTGCCGACACAATCCCCAGGAGTCTGTAGAAAAGTGCTTCAAAGAGTTCTAGTTGTAGAGGATGGTGGTTTAAACCCTTACATATAACCAAATCAAAGAAACAAAACTTTTAATGGGTGGAAAAGCCTCCAAAATAGTATCTTTGCTGAATCTTCTGCTGATACGTACCTTAGGAATAATGAAATAATTCACACTATAGGCTTAGGAAAGTAGGATCTGCTTCTGTCCTGCAGCTCACCTGGGTTTGGCACTGGCTTTCATGTGCACTAACAAATTGCCTTCAGCACAAAATTCAAGACCTCTACCCTCTGTTTTCCACAGTAATAAAAGCTTTGGCTTAGCAGTAGTTGCTTGCACTCAGCACTCTGCAGAATATTACTTTTTTTTTCATGTTTGCAGCCAATAGAAAGAATTTTAAAAAGATGCCAATGCTACAAAGTTGTAGTGCTATGTAGGTAAATTTAGTGATAGCAGGATTTGCTGATGTTATCCCAATGTTCCCAGCAGATGGCCCTTCTCTCTGCACTCCCTTTGCTCAGCTGATTCTCTGCTACATACATTTTGGCTTGTAAGCAGTGCTGTGTAAGGGGTGTGCAAGTGAGACTGATTCATCTCCGGGGGGAAAAAACTATAACGATCAAAGTATCCTTCTTTGTGGCCAGACTAAAATAGCAGATTTTGCAATGCAATGAGCGGCTCAAAAAGTGAAGCACACACTGAGAGTCATAGACACGCGATCTTTTACCAGCATCAGCAGTCCAGCCCCCCCCCCCCAATGCAAGAGCTCCCCCTTCTCTCCCATGTTTCCCTGAGAACTGTTTGGAAAAGCACAACTTTATTCTCCCCTCCCTGTGCACCACATGCTAGTGGTGTCTCACCCGGCCCTTACTCACTCAGACAAATTCCACCCCCTTGGCTGGGTAACCCCCACTCCAGCCTCAGCCACTGAGGTGCAGCAGAAAGCATCCCCACTATACTTCAAACACATATGGCCTGAAGCTTCTCCAGGTCAGTTACACTCAGCTGTGACAATGCCCGAGTCCCCAGGGAAGATGCCTCACCGAGCTGCACTCTTTGGATCCTGTGCAGATGCAAGACTGTATATTCCCAAACCTGGACACAGAGGCACTAGAAATGCCCATTGCAGCAGATGCGACGACCTTTCAGCAGAACGAAGAAGTATGGGCTCAGGCTGTCAACATCTCTTTGCCAGCAAACCCATGCAAGAAAGATGCAGCGTACCTAAGCATTTACTCCTCTTCAAGACGCCTTATCATCCTGCACAGGATTCTTGCTAGTTTTCCTCTCTGCCTGGGAGATGTTGAGTGCATATTAGTTGTGTGGGTGTCCCAGGCTTAGTGACAGCAGGACCCAGAGTTTGGGAGAGACAGTCCAGGTTTGCCCTGTTGCAGGGCAGGGCTGTAATTTTTAAGGTATATCCAACTGACTCAGCAATATGGTTGCATTCTGAAGAATGATCTTTAAATATGCATGTTTCGGATTTGGACATCACCTAGGGTAGTCTGGCTGGCGCAGAATCGCTAGGTCAATTTGGTTAATGCAAACCTGAACCAGGTCCACAAGATCCTCATCTGGCTTTGAGGCAGCGTTGGCTGCTGGCCCCACTGTTCCTGTAAAGCTTGTTACGATAAACAGTGCATCCACACAGAGGAATACCATCAGCCCTCTTCTATCTACAGCTCATCTGACTGTTGGAGACCCAAGCACTTCTACCTGCAAAGTCTGAGTCTCTTGCCTGTCACCCTTTTGGAAACCAAGTAACTCAGTCATTGTTAAAAATTGATTTTCTTCCTTTTTTCTATCCACTACCTTCCCTTGCCTTCTAAGCCAGACAAAGACTGAAAAGATATGGGAGTGAATCTGTGGTCCTGTTTAATGTTTTTTGTGACCTGCTGGACTGAGTTTAATAAACAAAAAGTAAAATAGAAATAAATTTTAATATTGAACATAGTGCATTCAGGCCACCTTCAAAGAAGATACTGCACTGCTCCGTCTCCTCTGACCTAAAAGAGGTTTCAGTCAACAGCACACTTCATTTACTTTGCTTGGAGTTACAACTTGGACGTTAGTCTTTCATTTCATTGGCAAAGCTGAAATAGTGAGGTAATTCAAATTGAGGCACCTGTTTTAAACACTGATGCTGCAACACAGCATCTTTGGAATACGAAGGTTACAATGAACTAACAGGTAACTTCTCCTTGGAGTGGGCAATGCAGCCAGCGCAGGGTTACGACCTGGAATTGGCTCCAGCACAGCCAGCTCTAACAGCTTCAACCGTTGCTGTCTCTGCAGACCTGACCATTTAGGAAGCTGCACCCTGGCTCCTTTCTAAGCCTCCTGGCTCTGTCAGTCTCTTGACACTTGGGAGTTGCTAAACCCTTGTAGTTTCATAACTCTTTCTCAATCATTTGAATCACAAGGATCCTCAAACCTGTGGCTGTCTCCAGTTTACATCCTCTTAAGGTGAGAAGAATCATATATATCCACCTCCACCCAAGGTCACCTCTGGATGCCCTTCCTGAACCATCCTTGAAAAGATTTGCATGTCCCCACTAATCCCTTGTGGCTTTCCAAACTCATCAGTCAAGTCAGAAGCAAACCTCCCACAAAGAGTAAAACCAGTGAAACCTAATACAAATAGCAGTATGAAGCACTCTCCTATTCTATGCATGCTGCTGCGTGCCAGGGAGAAAAGACTCTACCTGGAAAAATGGTTTGCACCAAAATGCTTGCTTCCTCCCTGTCTTCATCTTCGTCAGAATTTGAGTCCAGATGCCAGTAACATACATTTCTAAACTGCAAGGTCATCTGTCATGCATTTTGGCCTTGAGCAACTGTGTTGCAAGCTTGAGGGTTTGTCTGTATTATGGATTTTGAAGACAAAATGAATGCTGGGGCTAATCTGCTTTGTCCTCAAAATTGTGTTTCAGAAGCTCTGCTCTGAAGAGCACAAAGAAGTGCAAGGAAGAGAGTCTCCTAATGGTTAGTATCCAGATTCACTTGTTTCACTGGCAAGAGCTGAGCTTAGTATGTCCATTGCACAAACTATACATAATTTACATTTATGGCTAAACTTTTTTTGATCTTGCAAAGACTTGCATTTCCTCCATTTCTGGATTGAGTCATGCAGGATCAGTGCATTTTAAACACAATTCTAAAAGTTGTGGAATGAAGCTCTGCTCCTAGTTATATTTGCAAAACAAAACTGGAAATCAGTAAAAGTGAAGCAACTGAAGGGATGCTTGCTTGTATCACTTTGCTACCTTTTTTTGCCAAACTTTTCATTTAGGACAACGATTTTTTTTTTCTTCAATGCCAGTGATGCATGATTTATAGGAAAGCAATCCAAAGCTGTCCTATGACTGTGATTCACTTTCCTGAACCTATTACCATGAAAACTGTAAATGATGCAATAGGCTGTTACTGCCATTCAAAGATCCATCATAGCATCCGTTAAGTAATTTATACTCCCAGGGCTACATTTTACAGTAAATGAAAGCCGAGAATTGTCAGGAATATGCTGTTGGGAGAAAAAAAGCAAAAAAAAAAAAAAATGAAAAAAGGAAGAAAAAGGCTACTGCATCAATGTTGGTAAGTCGATCATGCATCTCGAGTGCACGTAAAGCATGTGGGGAGGCAGGCAGGGGAGTAGCTAGCTGGTATCTCAAAATCTTGCCACTCCACTGCAAGCAGTACTGTGGTGAATGAAATCCCAAACTAACAGACACCACTGACAGCTCTGCATGGGAAAAGCATCTCACAGTAGTCTCGATATCACAAGTCCTGTGAGAGCAAAGTCCCACTCCTCTGCAGGCACACAGACTCAGTGAAGGCAACTCCAAGTTTGGTGCCTGAGGAACAGGCCTAAAGAAACCAGCTAGAAAACCAGAAAATCTTAGGAGTTGAGATGGACCCCTCCACATACCAGAATCTGACAGAAGTGCTGAACTTGTTCACAGCTGGGAGGTGAAGCGTGGTGGTGGCCATGAAGCAACACAGGCACATACGGGCTGCGGAAAGCTGGGCTCTTCGCTGAGCAACTTTGAGCAGCGGTGGGAGATGCTGAACTTGGTTCGAGAGAAGCAGGAGAATGTCAGAGCAGACACACTCAGGGCAGGACTGCTCATTAACCATACTTCTCACTGAGGATTAGACTTTTAAAAAAAATATTAAACAACAGAGCCCAGTGATGCCTGGGGAAAGTTTTAATAAGCAAAGGTAAAATATGCAAAGAAAGGCAGTGTGAAATGGCAACTAGCATTTTAAGAAGAGTCCTTTTAATTCCTTTGCAGCATACACAGGGTGGAGGTATTGTGCAGAGCTGCCTGCATGGAGTGCCGCACAGAGACTGTGCAGCTATTAGTGAGTGATGCTGAGAGTTTAAATAAGCAGCAGCAGCATAGTCCCTCGTGTGATGAGGGAATCCTTAATGTGAAAGACCATTACTGCAGCACAGGCTCTAACGCAGTGTTCTCCCCCTTTGCAACACAGCATAATCTGGAGGATTCTCGATGACAAACTCCCATGTGCTGTTCTGGTTTGCATTGTAAAAAAACACAAAGGAAAAGCTATGTAGCAGACTGCTTTGGCTTGCCATTTGTCAAAATGAATGCAAACCCCTCTGCTGCAGAGAGACTACCTCCGCAGTAAACAAATAACTAAATATTCCTCCCCCGTACTGAGAAATCCCCCTGAAGCGAAACAGGAGGTTCCCAGAACTTCAGAAGCCAGGCATTGCCTCTCCAGGATTGCCACTGTAAGGAAAAAAGAAGTTTTGGTCCCTTTCGGCTACAGAATATGAATGACAGGGATGCAACAAGCAACAGTTTATTTGTAGAAAAATCCTTTAAAATTTTACTACATTGTAAGATTAAGGAAAAAATAGTATTAATATATGTACATACAATATATATAAACAAACACACATCGCACCATTAAATTTACATGCTTTTTAAAACAGAGAATGGGTCATATTCCCTCATATCAATTTTAAATTTATCACTGCAAGAAACCTTGCTTCCTTTTAGTTTTTTTTTATCCCCATCAAAGTTTTCAAGTACAGGAAGTAAGTAATGCAGGATCTAATAGTAGAAAACCTTTGTTATACACAAATTACAATGACAGCTATACAATATTATTCTGCAGTATCCAACACTTGTGTTTTTTGAACTCTATAATGATATGAACTTTTACCTGAGGTGCATGGAAATAATGAAGCATGATAATTGGCAAGTTTAAGAGATTTTCACATTGTGATTTAACCGTAATTAAGTTGATTAGGTATCACACATCTATACCCATAGTACTGGCACAAGAATGCTCTGCGTGAGTCATCACCAATGTCTTAGAAGTACAGGAAAAATTAAAAGGCAAGCACCACTTGCAATGATAAGCATGCAGACAAGTTAAGTGAAACAGAGGTAGCATGTTCTTGTAAATCCAGCAGGGTCATTCAAATCAACTGCACCCTCCCTTCTGCAAAAGGCACTCGCTTTTTCAGCTATAAACAACGTGGTTTTAAATTCAGTCAGATTGACCACAAATGGTGGATTTCTCTCCTTAGAAATATAAAAAATGTTAAGCAGAGGACACAATGAAAAGAAAAAAAATGGGTGTAAGAAATACACGTTTCAGGTAATATGTGCTATTCCTCTCCCCCTACCTTTTATGGGGAGAATCAAAATATTTTATAAAACAGTTGCAGTACGTAATCCAAAAATTAAGACTTTCCAGTTAAATGGCAGTATTAAGCAGCACATTATGTATCAGGAGTAATTTTAAAACACCAGAAGTACACCAGCCTTTTTAATAGATAAAAAGCAACAATTCACAGTTAGAAGTAGAAAGTTTATGCACAAAAAGGTGGTGCTGGAGAAGGATAAAGATCCTTTGATGTAAAATCTCATAAATGAAAATGCACTGAAACTCTTGTACTGTATCTTTTATCTTTTCTGCAATTTGAAAAGATGTCCATGCAAAACGCCTGCTCTTACCGTGACACTACAGAGCTAATTGAGTTATAAGATGTGCCACTGTTGCAACTGGAAGCATAAGCCTCTTGACCATTAGCATCTAAGTTTATTTTAAACACAGAAGATGCCTTCAGTAAAAAGTCTGCTGCATCTCTGCGACCTAATTCCCTCAGCTTAGACATTAGGATACCTACAGTGCTCTCAGGAGCATTACTCCACTCCTGCAGAAGGGCATGGACTGGGCTTGAGACAAAGTCATTTTGTGTTCCATTATTTGTATTGTACTTTGCAACAAGATCAGGGAGGCCCAGATTCATGGCCAGAAGGCACCAATCTTTGCCCATAGGATCAGGTGGATCCAAAAGTCGACTTAGTTTTCTCCTGGTAAGTAGATTCAGATCGGAAACATGAATATCCATTCCCAGGCTGCCCTGGGAGTAGACATCAAGACACCCAAAACAGAGTATACTGCTAAAGCTCTCTTTATATCCCCCCATAGTGTTAGTTAGTGATGTCTCCTTTTGACTCTGTGCACGGAAAAAGTCTCTAGGCTGGTAGACCATTACTGGTTCATGATGTTCCCTCAGCTGCTGAGGACTAAGGTAGTATTTGACTGTCAGAAGGCCTGGCAAGGTTGTGGCTATTAAGTTATCAATGGTGCTGCATACAGAATCCAGAAGTAAGCAGCACTTGATCTTCTCTGTTTCCAGTCCTCTAACTTGAACCTCTATACCCTGACCATGGTTGACCAGCAGCACTAAAAGCTCTGCTCCACGATTCATAATCTTTGATCCATTTACCCACAGACGTATATCAGCATCTCCCTCTGTGCTTTGCTGATGAATCCACCTGCAGAGATTCACCTGAACTTTATGAAAAATTCCACAAGGAAATGGGGTAAGATGTTCCACAGGAACGATTCTAACACCACCATAAATCAGCACCTCATCCTCCTCATCTGTCCAAGACCTGTGGAGATTGTCAGTCTTTATGAGAGCAGGAATATCCACCATTGCTCCACTGCTCAGGTCCCTTGCACAAATATCCATGGCATCCAAAATCTGTATCAGTTCTTCCACATCACTGTCTGTCACCAGACGCTGGATGTCCTCTATAGTGTACCGACCTCTATAGTGATGGAGGGCTTTTGGGTTCTCCACTGACAGGATTTTTGCAAGGACATTTGAACAGAGCCAGCGAGGATCCAGAAGTACAACATCTTGGACAGTTTCACTCTGCATAATGTTAATCTGTTTATAAATATGAAAGTTATTATTTACATCTTGTGAAGTACAAGATGATACCCCATATTCTCTCCTTCCTGATTTACTGACCGAATCATTTAACTATCACTTCTGACAGCAGAAAAACAAATAGTGCATTTTATTTTCTTGCAAGTATTTGGAACAAAGGACAGTTCTTGTTCTTGATTTCCACTAGTAATGAAGCCACTACAGCTCCACAGCTGTAAAGCCTAGCCATGCCTTGCAAGCTATTTATGCAAAGGTGTTATCCTACGATTCCATTTCTAATGTACACACATTCTCATGTGCAGTGAAGACGTTAGGCACTACCTCATTTAAGATGACAGCATACTTATCTTTTCTGGGTATTTTATATCCTTACAACTATAGCAATGAACTGTAATTCTCCCTGTTTCAAAGAAACAATGTTGAATGAAACAGGAGCCACAACACAATAACGATAGCAAAAAGCATTATTAACTGGTCTCAACTTCTTGCAATGTCTTAAGAGGGAGGAGAAAAATAAAATAAAAAAAAATTAGACATTTGCTTAAATCCCATTAAGCAATATTCTACCAGAGCAGTACCTTGCAAATAAAGATATGCAATTTAGATAAAAACACTTACTTCTCCTATGCTATGCAACTGCTGTGCAATATGCCGTAGGTCATCTTCACTGGCTAGGGGATTAAGCTGTTCCTGTACATCATATACGAACTGCTGCAAGGACATCAGCTGGTTGGGTCCATTCATTTTTCTCCATGAAGGCAGTGTGGAGATTATTTTTTCACACAGATGAGTCATAGGTGCGCAAGTCTTACAAAAGCACAGAAAATATCAATTTGTAATTCTACTCTGCTGATAATAACAGTACTATTGTTGGGGGTTTTTTTTGTTTGTTTTAATGGAGGTTACAAGGTGTAATGCATTCATGATGTATATTTGTGTCTAAAGAGATATGCTTGTGGTGGACCCTCACTCTTCTATCTGGCATTCGCTTGCCCTAAGATCTAACTTTTCTTAATAAAGTGAATTCCAGGAACAACTTTTTCGCTGAAATAAGCAACCTTTCCAAACATCACCATGGTTACCAAAGGGAATCCTGACAAGTGGAACAAAGTTTGACTTATTTAGTCCTGCCTTGTCAAATGTACTGACTGCCTAAAACAGTGAATTCAGGATGTATCAATTGCCTTCATGCATCTAGAAGTTAATCTTTATTTCAGAAATTGTCAGCATTTAATTAAAATTTGTACTCATCAGTATCTGTACAGGACCAGTTTACTTCAACAGGTGAGACAGCAGAGTACCAGATAAGAAGTAAAGATGGTACTTTTATCTGTTGATTGTCTTGGACATCACTGATGCCTTCATCCTACACTGTCAAGCCACAGCATGCAATTCTTACACAGCAAAGCCCTCCAGATTTCAAGCTGCAATTGAATGCTGACTGACTCTTTGATGTCAGGAGTTTATCACCAGGTCTGTCATGCATGCTGCCAAAAAACCTGAAACAGCACTGATTTCTTTAAGTTTTATAATGCAAATACTAAATTTATAGTAAATTATTACACACAATTTTCATGTTTTGGCTGGCCCAACTAAGACCATTAGACTTTACTTACAGAAATTATCTGGCTTCTTATTTCTTGCAAGTGATTTCGGAGAAGCTTCATATCTTTAGACCCAGATGCTCCAGCATCCAAGACAAATAACTTGTCTGAAATTTGCAGATCATTTCCAAATCTAAAAAGGAAAAGGTGAGCAATTATTTACTTAGTACCAAATCCAGTTTTATTTCTTAATACAGTTGTACTTCAATCTTAAGTTACACAAGAGTTATTTTTCTTCAAGGAATAATGAAAGATGTTTAAGTACTGCTTATTTTATAAGCACAGACAGTATAGCTGCTCCTAATTTTTCCTGAAAATAAACAGAGATGTTGAGAGAATTGTCTTTCCTAAGGAAGATGGCTGAAAGATGCATAAGAAAATTACAACTGCATCACAGGACTTGTAATTACAAAACCAAACTTTTTA
>NW_009648536.1:2210817-2225933 GCF_000708025.1 Charadrius vociferus
TTGCTTGCTTTCTTCTCACTTTAAATAGTTCAGTTGTCATTGCTATTGACACCATCTCTGTTTCTCCCTTCCTTTTGACTTTTCAAGCACACGTACTTGTTTTCTTAGCTCTGGACTTATTTGCATGTAAAAGGACTCCAGTGCCAAAGATTACACACAGGTATTCTCTGTTGGTTTATTTCAATTGATTAAGATACTGCCCTGACACTATTGTGCTGGAATTCCTACATTTCTTTCTTGTACAGTCCAGATAAGTGTCTGTGTTCACAGGTGTGGATGGTTCCTTGTACCACATGTTACCACTGATGTGCTCACTGTGAATATATATTATTGTTACTTTATATAACAGTATGTTTGTGAAAAATTCCCTATTTCCATCTACAATTGCATGCTCTCCAAACATTTGCTGAAGGAGGCTAGAAGTTTCCATAACTTCTAGGTACTTCTTGGCTGATAGTGTCACCTGTGTGAGTCTACAATATCCAGCTCTTTGCAAACTGTGTATAGAGTATACCTCCATGCCTGTTTTAGGTTTTTTCCTACCCATCCTAAATCAATTCAGAGCAAAGGGTCACTCTCCTGTCAGGCTTCCTCTTTTTCACCCAGAGGTTGTAGCTGAGTACTGCCCATTTTTCTGAGATTGGTACAAAACCTAAGCACCAAGAGGCTCAGGTTGACAGATGACAGCCATCAGACAGATGGCTGATATGGGCCTTTGGATGTATCCCAGTGTTTACAGGGTAAGACTCCCTGAGCCCCAACTCATTTTTGCATGACTTGCCCCATTTTAGCTCACTTAAGGCAGGTTGCTTACTTAATTATTGGTAAACGTTTCAATTTTTGCACAATGTAGGCTTCTTGAACATACTCAAAATATCATAATATCACATAGCATAAGCCACATAAAAACCTTTTACATATTCCTATGCATTTTAGTATTCTTTCTTTCCAATTGACATGTTTAAACACCAAATATAAATATACTCCCCTCTTACCTGTTCCTGATTTCTTTCAACAACGATATGTCTTTGTCATACCAAAACTCTCCGGCAACGGGCCGAGGAAGATTCACTATGTCAGCATGCGTGGCGACCAAAACAACACGCAGGGGACTCTTCAGCTTCCCACTGAATGCTAGAAGAGAAACAAGAGCACTCCCTCACTATGATACATGCCCACAGAGATGGCTGTCTTACTGAGCCAGGAAAATAGGAATACATTTTACGCTATTCATACCAACCACTTTTGCAGTGGATTTGCCAACTCTAAACACAGCCATACTGTGCTTACACCACTGGTGCTTTGCCTGTTATCTGTCTACAGAATTATCTATATAACATCCAGTTTGAACAGCTAGGCTCTTTGAACAACATCAGATACATTGATATGACATGACTTTATTGACTAATGTTTTTATTAAAACAGTAACAGCAATGATGTATCTATTAACTACAAACTATAATAGTGTGAGGAAAAACAATTAAAAATAACAGCTTCTTGAAAGGGTTTCTCATAATCTTAGGATGGTCCTTAATATTACAGGTGTAGAGTAGAGGATTATAAGTAGAACACAAAATGTCTACAACATTCATACATTGGTATGAATGCTATTTTGCAGTACTTACACAAACAATGACCTCTCACTTAGGTGAGAGTTAAGTAGGAAAGCCTGGCAGAAACCATGAAAAAGAATAAGAAAGAAAGATACAAATGGCATGAATGAGGTGACAGTATGGAACACAGTTTTCAATCTTTTCTCAAACTGATCTTCCAGAAAAGAAGAAACATCATTAGGTTATTTTTTAAAAAAAGATAGTACATCCAATCCTGCTATTTTAGTCTGACAAAACTTCACATGGGAGAAATATGCTAACATATTACATATTACTTCTCAGTTTTCATCAACTAAGCTACATAATCTTGGTTCATTCATAAAAAACCCACATTTTTCCAAATCAAATCTCTGCATAGCACTTCAAGGTAAGTATTTTAAAATTGTAAATATTTTTTTTGGCAGCTGAAGGCGCAGGTACCCAAACTGAGCTGACTATAAACACCGATTTAAGCAAAGTATCTAAATAAGGCTGATAATTAGATCAGCAAGAAGAAACGATTAACTCAAATTCTAAATCAGTCAGACCAAGAACTAAGTATCCTTGCTAGACTGAGAAGCCATGAAAAGCTTTCAGCAATTGTAAATTAACTGTATTTCCAGCTTTGATACTTTTCTGCAAATTTCTGAGTTTTTACTTCCTGGAGTAATTTTGTGTCTGTTAGATCCAAATACTCATATTGTTAACCTTGTGATTGGACCTAAAATGGCAAATGAAAGACATGCAGACACCTGAACTGAAAACTGAAGGTCTACCTTGGCTCATCATTATCATTATCTGGCTGAGACAATGCATGCAGAATCGAGCCAAAACCAAAAAGACAGGGGAAGCACTCTTTGCACAATGTAAGTATTTGTTTTACTTGTGTGGTGATTCCCTTGTCAATGTCCACGAGCGCTGAGTTAGATCCACTGGCTGGAATAACATTTCGGTTCATAGAACCAAAACACATGTCAGAGCTTGGCTCATCCATGAAACTGTCACAGTGCTTAGTGACAAACACAAACAAGTTATACTGTATATATACCTAGACCTACAGACCCTTTAAGGGAGGGGGGGTGGGGGGAAGTTGTTTAAGTTGTTTGCCTGCCAAGTAACTTTCAGTTTGTTACAAAGCTTGCATGTAAAACAAGTAAATTTACCTAAAAATTGTGCAAAGTCTGAGAATATGTGAAGTGAAATTTACTAGAAATACTGGTTTCTGTACTTCCAGATGCACCAGAAGGTTAACATATTTGAAGTCCAAATACAACTCTAGTTAAGCACATTAAAGTGGCACGTGCTGAGAGGTAATGCCACTCCACAATGTCATTTTGTCCTGTTCTCACTGACAAGACTAATTTATGCTGGAAACACTGTTAATTGGAGTTAGATATAAGTAGAATTTCAGCAATGCGTCTAAAACTGGATGTAAATGGTTCCAACTCTCTGAAAAACTTTTCCACGCAGATTATCTGACATAAAACTTCATCTGCTATTTACAGTTATAAATCCCAGTGCCACAAGAGTCTGCACTGTACTTCATGACCCTTTTTAGTTGGACTGAGTGTTGTGTACAACTCTTCAGGACTGTTCCATAGAAAATTCCCTTTCTCTAAAAAACCTTGTGTAAAGTTTGTTTGAATACATGGGGATGAAGACACATAGCAGCACTCAACACGGAGGATGTACAAACTTGCAGAGAAACACAAGAAGCTTTATCTTATAGTCCCTAATATTTCATTAACAGGCAGAAGAGCATACCTATTGGCTCCTCAACTGGGACTAGTGATTTCAGGAAACTGAGCCAAAAGGTCACTTGGTTTAACTGGATTTCGTAAGGCTCCTCGAGACTAAAAAGCACTATGTGAATTGCAGTGGGATCATTTGCAGCAAAATAATCGTAACAGCAGAAATACACAGGATTCCCAGAGAATTCCCAGATGCTGAAATCGCCAACTCCTGAAAAACAGGCAAACAGATGAAGAGATCAAATCATACTTTGTCAGTAAGCATGAAGCATCTTTCAGCCACGGAAAGTCAAACAAAAGAGTTAATCTGATTTAAACTTTCACAAAGATAAACCACATGCATGTGAGAAAACAAGACTGCAAATGCAATCATGAACAAAGGGAATGTGTTTCAGTCAGTCTCAGAGGCTGAGAATTTGGGTCCTCACCATGTGTTCCTCTCTCACATTCACTTCTCTAGGACATTCCAGCTCTGGAGTCCCCAACATAAGAAGGACATGGACCTGCTGGAGCGTGTCCAGAGGAGAGCCACGAGGATGATCTGAGGGCTGGAGCACCTCTCCTGTGAGGAGAGGCTGAGGCAGTTGGGGCTGTTCAGCCTGGAGAAGAGAAGGCTCCGGGGAGATCTCGGGCCTACAGGAGAGCTGGGGAAGGACTTTTTACTAGGGCATGCAGTGACAGGACGAGGGGGAATGGCTTTAAACTGGAAGAGGGCAGGTTTAGATTAAACATTAGGAAGAAAGTTTTCACTTTAAGGGTGGTAAGGCACTGGAACAGGTTGCCCGGAGAAGTCGTTCAGGCCCCGTCCCTGGAGATGTTCAAGGCCAGGCTGGACATGGCCTTGGGCAACCTGGTCTAGTGGGAGGGGTCCCTTTGGAACTCGATGATCTTCAAGGTCCTTTCCAACCTAAACCATTCTATGATTCAGCTGGGTGTCATATGGAAGCACCTGTGTGTTAAATGCACACAGCTTTACACATTAAATTGGCCTTTGCCTTTGCCTTTGCCAACAGCAACGGATTTTGTAATTCCCTTGAAAAACAAGAATAAAGGCTACCGTTCTTTTCCTGCTCACCCCAAAAAGCTCAACTTTTTATTAATTTTTCTTCTTAATATGCCACTGCTGGTATTAAAAACAGCTGAAGGACATTCTCAAAGAAGCCATTTTGCTTTACAGAATTGTACTATCCACATCACGTTGTTAAGTCAGGACTGAAGAATCACCATGTTAGGGATACCAACAACAACATGCTTCTTTTTGCCATCTCCTTTAGCTTCAGGTGGGAAAAGTATAAGTGTGTTGCACTGTATGGCACTTCCCAGACTCACCATCTGATTAGGGTGAAGTCTGATGAACTTGTACTACCTGTATTTAAATAAACGCTGATGAAGATGCACCTCAAATTTCTAGAAGAAAGGCAACCTCAAATCTGCTGTTACAAGTACAGCTATTTGGAGTTCACCCATGTGCACACTTCCCTTCTATATCAAGACAGCACAGAGAAAGAAAAGAAACCCCTCCTGACAGTCTGCTGCACAACTATATTTCACTGCAGAATTTGACTTGGTTTCAAATTGCACTGAAAGAGGAAATTAGCCTGGACAAAGAAGGAGCTTTAGTTACATGCCGAACTCTTCAGCATCTAGGACAAATATTTTGTCACTGCATGTTTTAGTGTGCATATACTGCATTTGTAAATAGGTTTCTCTCTCCAAAATAAAATCTTGATTAACCCTAATTCAGCTTCAAAATCGCAAGTGCTAAGGCATGCAAAACATTTTCCTTATTAAGAAGAGATCCTACCAGGAGAGATCTATGTAACAATTAGTATGGCTGGTGGTGTATATGCACCATTTGTATGGTCTGCACAGTCAGAAACCATATACGTACTTATGACAACTTCTCTGACTGCACCGCCCCCACCCCTTACTGCTAACCGGTTCCACTTGCAGAGCTGTTAGCCTCCTTTAAAAAAAAAAATTAAATCAGAAGCTCTGCTGACTATGTTGGGTGAGCTCCAGGACTCACCAAACATGTTCTAGCCCTGTCACGGGGCGGGAATGGTAGGTCCTTCATACAGCTGGGAACCACTTGGGTCTATGGGACCAGATTAAATTTGGTAAAATCCCCAAACAACATACAATATAGGTGAAGGAGCCTTCACACTAGCAGCTGGTCGGCCAACCAACTCCTATTGCACCAAATCCCTCCCTTCCAGCTGCCCCACTTACTCATCTCAAAAACATTTCTATGTGATACTATAAGTAATCACTTGTGTCAGATCCTATGTGTCTTATAGGTAGAGAACTTCATGTAAATTTACTTTCTTCTTTAATAAACCAAACTCCACCAGTGTTGGATTCTCAATCACAGTCACTACCATACAAAGTCAGATTTTTTTTCATTTTTATTTTTAAAAAGAATCAACATGGCATTAACTGTCCCATAGCACTAAGGCGTGACAGCCCAGGGCTCTGCTTACCATGCAGGCAGGCATTTTGAATGTCAATGGCCTTGGTGGACTGGTCATCAGCAGAGAAGTGAGAGTGATGAGCAGGTGAAACGAAAGCTTCTAATACTCCTTTGGTCAGGCCCGGCTCAAACATCATACTACGGCTTCTCACGCTGACATTTTCACAACCAGGATAAAGATTCGTAATGCTTACTGAAACTGGGTCAGGGAAAGGAAAATGAGATTACAAACCATGTGAAAGTCACAACTAGATCACTTCAAAATAAGTATGCAAAGCATAAAAGCTGAGTAAAAAAAAAAAAACCCAAACTGCTTTTCAAAGAAAGGAGATGACTACCAAGCTGTGTGCATACACAAATACATCCTTATTCTGAATGATGAAAAGGGAAATATTAGAATGATGCCATGTAGCACTTATTGCCCTTTAGCAGACAGACCGCTGGGTGGGAAGCACAGAACAAAAATGGTATGATTTGGAAATGAAAGGTTTCAATAGTTAAAGTTTTTCTATATTGCAAAGATATACTGCTTTGTTAGCTACGGGCTGCAGTTTCATAGCATGGGCTATTTTTATTGGCATGGAAATGCTACACATTCATATAGTTGATTCCTGTAAGCGAGGATAAAAATAGCGCCATGTAACAACTGTTTCTGAGGAGGTGGAGGAGAAAAGCAGGCTCTTAAACAAAATTATTTTACTAATAAGCAATTGGTTTAGTTCTTGCTTAACTCAGATTCCCTAAGAGTAAAGAGAAACGAATGGGCTTTTTAATTGACTTGCACCATCTAGTGGAGAAAGTAAAGATTTCTTCCCTCCAATAGATTTGAATTCTGATACTTGGGTTTTAATAAAGAAACTACCTATCAGCTGTAAAACTATACTTTCATGTTTTATCTTCTACTGTAATATTTATATCTTTAGGCTCTTGTAAATAAATACATGGTGAATTACCATGCTTATTGTTACAGAATTTAAACAAACATAAGCACAAGATCAAGTATAGACCAAATTGTCCTGGTTTACATGTTTATCTGATTAGGTCACACAACCCATAACATTATTTACATATTATATAATGATTTTCATCCAAAAAGAACAGATACTGAAACAAGCAAACCCCCAAAAATCCAAACGTTGTAATACCACTACAGTAGCTTTTTTTTTGGCATAGAACTGCACAAATTTCTGGCTTTTTATCTAGGTAAGCTATTTTCAAGTGCATGCTTCAAATTCACCATTATTTCTATGAAGAGTTGCTAATGTGACTGGCAGTCTTGTCTGATTTTATGATAGTGTGAGCGTATAACACTTATCCTCCGATTCTGGTACCAACCAACATAAAAACATCTGTCTTCAGTCAAAACCTTCCTGTCACTGCCTCCAGGAACTGATATTTCGTGAGTGTCTTATCTGGCCTTCTGTGACACAGTAAATTAAGATAAATAAATCAAGAACTTCTGACTGATTCATTTAATCAATTTCTTTATTCTGTTGTCACAGATGTGAGCCCCTTGTGTTAAGTGAACAGCAAATAAAGTAACAATCTCTGTGCCAGGTATCTTGTCTTATTAAGCCACTCTGTGTGTACCTTATAACTTTCTCAGGTGACCAGAGAAAGATATGAAATCTACTACTAGCACTGTTCTAACACTACCTAAAAATGGCAAATGAAACCTAAACCTGCAGGTATTATCCAAATGTTTTTAAAGAAAAAGGAAACCCTGACCCCATCTAAAACTTACATAGTAAGACTACTTCTAAACACCAACTTAAACTTGAGCTCCTCGAAGTGCCTGCTTAGCTTTGTATACATGGCACAGCCCCTCAGTGTTAGAAAAGGGACCTGGACAAAGGATTCACTACTCTTTCTAGTGTACCACCACAACTGTGGGTCCTTCCAAAGCCGGCTACATGTTGAAGTATAAATTTAGCTAGTTCCTCCACACCCTAACGCTCTCCCCCTTTCCAAAGGCCAAACGGGGCTACCTGGGCAAAGTTTCCCTATTATTTGCACCTATTTCCTTCAGTTTAGAAAACCTTAATTTTCACCTTGTTTGGAGACAATTTTAGACACCTCTAATTGGGCTAATCCACTCCTGTACCTTACGGAAAAGCACCCCAAGGCATCAGAGGCAGTACTAAATCCTCTGTTGTTATTTAAAGATCACATAAAGATGCAGCACATCAAACAAAAAGGCTGACAGAACGTAATGCACAAACCCACGATGGTGGAATCTGGTGACGACACTGGCATTCATAGCCTAGGACTTCCTGTGAAAAATAAACGCCAGTGTTCATGAGTCCTGTCCTCTACTCTCCAAGTTCATGTATGCAGCATGTGAGTAAACAAAGCCTTAACTCTTCCTATGCCCTTCACACCTGCTGCTCCTCTTTGCTCTAAGGTATGAACCTGTGCACAGAGAAGTCAATACCCTCTCCACTTTGGTTTGGTTTCTTACACGCTTAGCTTGTCCTGTGTTTTCCAGTACAGCCAACAGCTCTTCCTTAGGAGCTACACAAAGAGGAAAATGTTTTCTCGTTCAATCGTTACAGCTTTGAAGTCATACCTGAAGGTTTGGAAGACAAAGGAGATGGAGGGAATCTGGTTGAGTTTGTGGAGGAGAGCCTAGGCCTACGTCTTCGGAAAAAGCTTCGTATCAGGCCACACTTGAGAGACTCCACAAGGGTGGTTTTCCCAGCGCCAGAGTGTCCAAACAACTTCAGTTTGATCCGGGGCTGTGGATTCTGCGTGTGCCGCAGCTGCTGGATAAAAAGCCCCCGGTGCGTATCCTAAAATTCAGTATAAAGAAGAAATCAGAACGTGTGGCAGAGAACTTCTGCCTCCCAACAAACTCAAAACACAGGGTTTAGGTAATGCTTTCTTGCCAGGTTGGTGTTCATCTGGATCAGTTCCCCCATCGCTTCATCATGCTAATGATCAATTACTGGCAGAAGGGTAGAGAGGTAGACAAGGCATGGCTGTGTGCTTGCCACCTTGAGCCTTCATGAAAATCACACAACTTCAGGCTCAACATCAGTTAATGGGATCATTTTGACCTCGATGGAGAGGGCAAAGTAGGAAAAACTAGCCTCTTTCAGTGCTCATTCTCCTTACCTATGAGTATCAGTAGCGTAACCAATATCCATAATCTTATACTATATATACATGCACCATTGAAGAATTTTGCAGTTACAGCTACCACCTGAGCAATCAAAAAACTCAATGTGCATTTCCCCTCTTCTTTACACCAACTTTTTCTGTACTTCTCATATTTGGGGGAATTCTCCTCTTCCCTCTCCCTCCTCCTCCCACACAGTTCTCTGTTTATTTCCACTTCAGTTCTTTGCAAGGTAAATATTGCTTTTCCCAGACCACTCTTATCTCTCCTTTCCCCACACACTTATTCTTCTTTACCTTAAAAGACCTCTCGCGTACTGTTCAACTTTCATTTTTCTACCCCTCCACTGCAAGTGTACAACCTCCAGCCTAGTTTCCCTCTTTACTCGCAGGCCTCAATAGATCTGCCTCTCTACTTAATTCTCCTCTCACAGTTTGCCCTCTGTGTGCATCCATTGTCTCTTCCACAGCTGTGTCGCATCCTCCTACACAAGCCTTCCTCAAACCCAAACACATTTCCTACAGAAGAGCTTTCTAGTTTGAGCTCCCCCATTACCCCTCTGCATCTTGTCTTGTAGTATCTGAAGGATACTCCTTCTGTTCCTGTCAAAGACAGTGTCAGGAACAAACAAATCAAACCTGCCTTTTCTCTTTGCCCAGCAAGATGCAATCAGACATGAAGGCTCTATTTCCCACACAAGCTGAGCTTGAAAAAAAATCAACTCAGCAAGGGGATTCAGAGCAGGACAGCAAACTATCAAAAGTCTCTCACCAGAGAAAGACCTTTTTTAAGGAAACAGGGAGACAGCAGAAAGGGAAGGGCAGAGGAACTAGCTTCATCTTCCCTTCCTTCATTCCCCCGTTTGGAGCTGAGAGAGAGGGTATGTTGTTCTGCATTTGTACTCAGTTTAACAATGACGATGACTCATTAAATGAGCACCTACAGCCCCCCAAAATTATAAGCATGTAGCAATTAAGCTGAGAAATCTGACAGAAATAGTAGCTCATATAATTTAGTTTCCTAACAGGCATTTATTAAATAAGTTAGTCACAATGCAAATACTGCACACCCTCATGGCTCCAGAATCCTCTGCAAGAGCCACTATGACAGTAGGTCCTTCATGTGTGTGCTATCGGGGACAAAACCCTCCACAGGCACTAAAAATAAAACAAGTGTCAGGTACACTCTACTAGATGATATTGACAATCTTGAGAATTACTAGAGTATTTTCAGTGGTTTGATGTAGTCTATTAATGTCAATTGACCAAATTCTCTGTTGCAATGTATACTCTGATAAAGTATATAATTATCATACATTTTCCCCACATATATAGGCAGGCTTTCAATAATTAAGTATACTCTGCTATCAAGAAGAGAGTTACCAGCTGCTAACATCTCTTTCAGAAGAGATTTATCTGACCTTCTCCCTTTTGCTCTAGGCCAACTTCTATTATTTCCATATTTACATCATGACTAAAACACAAAATGATCCATCTGTGTGCAGACACAGGCAAGGGTTCAGTGTGGTGATACAACTAAGCAAAATGGATCCTGTTATGACAAACATTTACAAAAGCTATCATTGCAAAGGAAGCCCAAACTTTGGCACTTTCTGACATCTTCATTGATGTATTTTACAATCCTAGCAAGTACAGATCTGCTGGCAGAACTAAAGGACATGATTCTACTTCCATCTTCCCAATGCCTGCTACACACCATCTTCTATTGCTACTCTGAAACAGTCATTTATTTCGATTTTCCACAGACCCATCAGCAGAATTAAAACAGGATTGTTTTAATTGTTCTGGCTCTTGCCTGTAATCTCCAGGCAAGTGGTCCCTGAACTTTCATGGTATGAGGGATACTGCTGATCTAGAATAACTGATGCATAGCAGATGTGTCAGACTCACTGCCTTACAACAATCCCAGGTCACCTTTGCACTCTAGTTGACAGGAGATTTGGAAATAGTGAAACTGCAGAATTAAGAAAAAAGACATTGAGAACTTATGCAACTATTTCACATGGCATTAGAGTTACCAGAAAGGGCAAAAACCCCTCATACTTCGTAACCCTAATGTAACTAAAATGGTGATGGTGGGGAACTAAGTCCTTTTGTGGGATGTGCTAATTTTTAAGTTTATTTTCCAGTTCCTTCTAAACACCTTAAATGCTTTGTTAGGTATTGTCAGAGACAGGATTAAGACAGATCAGTGGTGCAGGCTAGCTTAGCCATTTTTGTTAGTACATACATACTAGCTTAAACTAAGGGCATCATTTCAAATAAAAAATGAAAAAAAAAAAAAGACACCATTTCAGTACGGATTTTTGCAACAGCTTTTTCGAATGGCTTTGGTGACTATCTTATTATATGATTTCCCATGGTCAAACTTTTCTTGGTATCTTAAAAACATGAAAACCTCAGTTAAAATTTATGCATTCCCAACCTTTTTAAGTCTTGCAAGCAGACTGGCTACATGTTCATGCTGCTCTGCTCTGGCGAGATCTTCTGCTGTTTTGCCATCCTGTTAAAATACAAATTATTAGCAGCAGTTCCTTCCTTTTGCACACAATAAAAAAAAAAAAAAATCACACACAACATTGCCCATCTGCTTAAGGCAGTAATAGAATTGCTGTCAGATGTAAATGAAATAGGGAGAAGAGGAAAAAAACACAGTAACCAACAACCAGTAACAATTACCCCCTACCAGAACCCCTGGGTTTTTTATTTGTCATAAAAAAAAAAGCAGTACAATGCAGAACAATGGCATTTCTTTTACAAATTGGCATCTGGATGCCACTGCAACAAGATAACTTTGAATTCAGAGCCCGAGAGCGACGCCAGTACTCCCCCCCCCATCTGAATTCCTCTTCTCACCAATCGGATGATAGTGATTTCTAGATATTACATACTGAACACATCTGAAAGTTTAAACAGTTCACAAAGAGGGAACACATCAGCATATTCACTAACATGAATAGCAGGTGAATTTTGTTTACTAATGGATAAAGAATGACAGTGGCATACCAGTCACTGGAGGTTTACAGAGAGCTAGAACATTGTAAGTCATGTGGTTTAAATTGCATCAGCAAATTTAAAAGGAGAAGCAAAGCTGCCTTCAGCATTCTGGTCTCGCCATTTAATTACCCATGTGCCACAGGTCAGCAGTTTAATATTAACTTGGCTGAAAGAAAAATTGCTCACTACTTTCACTTTTATGACTACACATTAATGCTATTATGTTATTTTAAATTTGGGTAACAGGTAACTAATTTACAAGCACTTTGCTTCTTTCACTCTCTCAGATAAGAGCTTTCAAGTATTATGAAGAAGTACCGTAAAACTAAGATCTCTTTATTGGGTTTCTATCTTTGATTTTACTAGTTTTTCATGTGGAATCTGCATTGTCTTAAGTAGGTCCCAAGGTTACTGTAATAATTATCCCTACATATGAAATAAACACCTTTGACAATAAACACCTTTGTCCACCTACAGAAACCATTTTCAGGTTTCCATTAAAAGTATTATGTACTCCAGAACTTCAGGCAAAAAAATCAGGCAGAACAGGAACAGAACACGAGCAAGAAACAGCCAGCCGAAATTGTAGTTGATGGTGTGAACTGACTAAATTTGAACAAACACCTTACCCTTAAATGCCTTCCACAGTTGACGTGTAACTGCAGCTTTAGTAAAGAAACATCTGAATGTATTTTTTAAAATTAATTTTCCTTACAGAAGATGCATCAAAGTGGAAGAGTCTCTTTGTCTGTGCTGACCCTACCCTCCAAATCCCAGTTAATCCTGACTGCCTGCTGTATGAGAAGAGTAGTCCAGCGGCTGGGCAGCTAGCTTCCATCAGGAGAACTGCTTCAATATTTCTAGTACTTCCCGAGTTTCCAGTCTTGGGCACATCTAAGGGAATCCAAAACCTTCAAATAAAGGGGAAATCTTAATCCCCTTTCTGAGAATCCCTGTGGTAACAGGATGCAACCCTCATCAACCTAAAGCACGAATTTCATCTGGATCCCCCAATCTTTGGCCTCTGCTTAAGTCCAAAGTAGGACTGCTACAGCCTGGCCCTGAACTCTTCCAGACCGCAGTATGTTCCTGTTGCAACATAGGTTGGAGACAGCCTGGCAAACTCTAGCACCAAGCACACATGCAGTGACAGATCCCTGCATGGGCACTGTCCCTTTGAATCACATCAGATCCCACACTTCTCGATGGGTATGGCACAGCTGCCGTGGCATGGCTTTGGTAACTTGCCACCCTTGCCTGCTGTGTCTCATTGCTTCATGGAGGATTGTTCTGGCTTCAAGCTCAACAGCTGTACTCTGGTACATCATTTGTTTGGCTCAGTCACAGTTATTTGGGCACAAAAACAAAGGAAATAACCATCTGGTAAGTATTTGGCAAGGAGTGTGGCTCAACCAGAGCCTGATTGGCAAGTATGGTTATAATGGGGTGGAGGTGACTGCTACCAAAACTGGAAAAATGGAAACAGGAATGGTTCAAATTGCTAAAAGTCTAAACAAATGTGTGCACAGAGCAAGCCTACCCATAACAGTGGGATGGCACTGTCATGACCCAGAGCTCCCTCCACACTTCTTAACAGGTTCCTGAGCTCAAGATCAGCTGTCTGATACAGCTGTCTAATCCATCTGTCTAATCTTGGTTCAGACTGCTGTGAAGGAAGAAGACCTGAAAAGAAGCTCCATCAGGGACTTTCACGCTACCTTTTGCTCAGATGTTGCTTTTACGCTGAGGCTTTTGCCCTGGGTCCTCACCTGAGCAACACTATAGCTATATTCCTGCTTGTGGCCATGTATCCCACTGACTTGGCACCTGACTTCCAGGTTTGATTTTGAACCTGTGTCTTCACTATGAACTTTCCTGGCGATCACTAGACCCTTGGCTGACCATGGTCACCGAACCCAATTCCTGACTCTGACTTAACCTCAGACATGCCTCGTTGTTATGGAATTGTCTGGTGGCCCATACTCTTGGCTGAAGCTGGCTGCCATCCCTGGATCTGCGTTGCTTGCCTTGCTTGGGTACTGTGGGGCTGGGCCCCATCCCTGCTTGCCTTGTTGTTTACTCTTGGCTCCTAGCTCACCCTCCCTTATGGAGCAATGCCTTAGCAAGGGCATTGCCTGACAAGCATCATTGTTGACGTTCATGGTTGTGGGAAGCTGGCTAGCTGAGAAGGGTAACATAGATATCATCCAGCTGGCCGAGCAGGAGCTTGAGAAACATTGAACTCAGCTCCTGTGATTGCTAAATTGGCAAGGACACCCTAACCCTGACTGCAGGTGCTACAGGATAATGAGAAGCCTGTGATTGCTCAGGCATGGGAAAAGAGAGAGTAGCTGCATGGGAGAAGAAGAGGTAACTAACCGCAGATAAGGAGCTAAGGGCTGGATTGATGAACCAATCAGAATGCTGTGTTATGGAAACATGTATGTATTAGCTAATTATAAAAGACAGTTGTGCTATTCAATAAACGAAGCTTGCTGATCACTCACATTGAGTGTCCATGTCTTCCCCTGTTGCAACAAATGGCGCCCAAACAGGGACCCTAGGAAGAACTGAACCTGCGAGCCACGGTTCAACAGAGCCCGGGAACCGGTCCTGAAAGCAGCTCAGGAGGCGAAAGGGAAGGTCCCCGCGCTCAGGAGACGGAAGGGAAGACTCCCTGCATTCAGGAGGAGTTCAGGAGGCGACAGGGAAGAATCCCCGCACTCAGGAGTCGGAAGGGATGAACAGGAAGACTCCCTGCGCTCAGGAGACGGAAAGGAGGAATAGGAAGAATTCCCCGCGCTCAGGAACACCTATAGAGGGTCCCGCGTGGCCACGCGCCGCCAAGGTCTTGCACAAAGGCTGCAACAGCGCACTGACAAAGGTATGAATAGACAAGCGGTGTATGATTTGCTCAAATGCTTTTTAGAAAAGCGGAGCGTTCAGGGGATAGATTGTAAAAAGGAATTGCCTGGGTTACTAGCGTATGGAATAGCGAGAGGTTACTTTGATAATCCAGATACGGTTTTATTTAAGGATGCTCAGAAACTCTCTACTGTGTGGAGGCTGATATCTGAAACTTTGAAAGAAATGAAAGCTGAAAGGACTGTTGCCGCATCTGCTTTTACAGCGATGGGAACAGAAAAAGGGGGGGAAGAACTG
>NW_009648536.1:2229124-2236880 GCF_000708025.1 Charadrius vociferus
TTGTTTTAATCTCTCTGATCACAGTAATTCTATTCACAAGCAATTGCAATGGTTACAACAGCACACACAGAAAATTACGGTTCAGACTAGCTGGTTTGATTCCTGGCTCCAGTCCATTTTTGGGGGTCTATCTGGATGGGTAGTAGGGTTAATCAAAGAAGGTCTTCGTTGGATGGGTGTTATCATACTAATTTTAATAGCAGCACATATAATCCTAGGATGTGTAGTTAAAAAGGCTGAACAAGTCACCGAAAGGGTATTACTTGCCCAAAATAAAAACAGGGGAATTGTGGGGAACTGGCTAGCTGAGAAGGGGAACATAGATATGATCCAGCTGGCCGAGCAGGAGCTTGAGAAACATTGAACTCAGCTCCTGTGATTGCTAAATTGGCAAGGACACCCTAACCCTGACTGCAGGTGCTACAGGATAATGAGAAGCCTGTGATCGCTCAGGCATGGGAAAAGAGAGAGTAGCTGCATGGGAGAAGAAGAGGTAACTAACCGCAGATAAGGAGCTAAGGGCTGGACTGATGAACCAATCAGAATGCTGTATTATGGAAACATGTATGTATTAGCTAATTATAAAAGACAGTTGTGCTATTCAATAAACGAAGCTTGCTGATCACTCACATTGAGTGTCCATGTCTTCCCCCGTCGCAACACACGGTCATCAGACCACACAGTAAACAAGACAGGCAGAAGGCCCGTGGAGTAGGTGAAGAATACCCCAGAGCATTGGCAACAAGCACCAAGAACAGGAGAAAGAGCTCTAGCTCAAATTTACCCCCAAAAAGTGTTTGAGATGTTTACATTGACAAATGCTAGCAGTTCAGTTCACATGGTTGAAAATTTAGACTCAGATCTGGAAGCTCAATTTATTGATTTGAGGTAACAGGTGGAAAAAGCATTTGCTTCCATGAAACAGAAATGAACAGAACAAAATTCCCTATATTTGTCCAAAACTATGAACAAGATGAGGCTGTTTAATTCTCTGGATGGCCACTGCAGGATGAACTGTAGAGCATAACAAGAATTAGAAAATAAACACAGAAGCAAAACAGCAAACGAGTTTCAGTAAGTTATTTTCCTACTCAAGTTTTCTTGAAAAGTACAAGGTATCTATACACTGGAATATCGATGTGTAAGCAAAGCTGGCATCTGAAAAGGGCTGGTTACAGAATCCATAAAAGCATATTTCACACCTGGTAGTAATATTTCATTGCAATTGCTGACTTGCTCCTTTGTTGCAAATCAGACAGCTATACCTGCAAGAGCTGGTCCTGAGTTTAACTGGCCATTTGCAGCCATCATAGAATGGTTTGGGTTGGAAGGGACCTTAAAGATCATCTAGTTCCAATCCCCCTGCCATGGGCAGGGACACCTCCCACTAGACCAGGTTGCTCAAATCCCCATCTAGCCTGGCCTTGAACACCTCCAGGGATGGGGCACCCACAACTTCATTCACAGTTTTTAAGCAGTCTGACAATTGGTGCGATTTTAGAAACCTCGCAGAGGTTTCTAACATAATGCCAGCTAGCATGTGAGCGCAAAGATTTTTTGAGGGGATATTTAAACATTGGAAATTATTGTATACTCCAGGAGCATACCATCTTCTAAGGTCATGTAACAACATTCATGCAATCAAATTCAAAACTAAACTAGTCCTAAAATGGGCTTTATCCTGGGGAGGAGGCAGGGAAATTGTACTGAAGCCCAGTTAACACTGCAGAAAAAGTTAACTCCTTAGAAATGGCATTCGGAGAGAAGAAAAAGGTAATTAATTCTACTGCACTGGCTTGGAAATAACTGTTAATAAGACTTTTCAGAACAGTTTGACATTCACCTAGCAAACTAATGCAAAACTGAAATGCTAGTAAAATCACCACACACACTTCCTCCCTTCGTCTCCTCTTTTTCCCTTCTCTCTGCCACAACACTGCTAGAAATAATCCATAGTTATGTATATTCAGTCTATTTCTCCTGCCAGATGCAGTATCAGCATGATTTACTTTGTTATCTCCTTCAAACTGATTTAACTAAAGAGATAAAAAGTACTTTCATCTTGGAAGGACAGGGTCCACACAGGCAATTATACCAACACAGCCATCATGACTTAAGTGTTGTCAGCTCAAGATACAGCTCAAGAATTCCCTCATCACCTTTTTGCTGTATCTTATCCCTACAGTATGTAGTAGTGAAAAATACAGATACCCAATGGGACCCACCAAGGAAAAAAAAAAAAAAGAGATAAAAAAAGGAAAGGGACAAAAACAGATGACAAAGGAAAATCTGTAAAACACGTCACAAAGTCTACTGCACATACATTTCATTATTATTGATCAACAGGGTACATGGCAATCTACAATCTAGTATTATCTAAGAGTCATTTTTAGATACTAAACTCGTTTAAGCCACCATTCCAAGTTCACTGGTTTTGATGACTGCATTTTGAATGCTTCCTCCTGCCACGAGATACACGCTCAGAGGAAAAAAGGACAGTGCTAAATGTACAGAAAAACAACAAAAACATTTGTATTTTCTACCAAAAGGCTAAAGCAAATCAAACAGAAGTTTTCTCCTGCCCGCTATTTCAGCCATCTCAGCGATATTTTGTAAGAAAAACTTTGAAAAATATGGACTTGACTGAAGTCTAATCACATGATTTCAATATATACAGCAATAGTTATTTCTATGCAGAATGCATTGGTTAGGGGGAGCAGCAATGTAAACTGATCCAATGTATCTGAAAATAAAACATGGTTAGTTTGTTCAAAACACAGGTAATGGTGTGTATGATGCCTATAATGTATCATGTGTCCATGAAGTATGCATGATGAAGGACACTGTGGATATGACAGCTGGGAGGACATTTCTCACTTCAGTGAGAATGAAAAATACCTTCAGTGGTGCTAACTGGAAGCAGTAGTGCTGCCTGATCTGACATAAATTATTGGTTTTACAAGGATACTTGCATGCTAGTTCACTCATCCATGCACCCACATATCTCCCACCATGAAAATAAAACTTTTTATTCCCCTGAAAGGAAGAAAAATATTTAAGATATATAGATACATTTGTACGGTAATGGTACCTGATGTGAAATTACATGCATCTTAATGACAGTGGCCCACTGTGCTTACAGAAAACGCAATGCTACAAGTGATTCTTAGGTGAAGAAATTCTTAGGTGTACATGAAGTGGTAGCTGTACTCTACCTTAATCAGTTTGAAATTCAGTTGTAAGAAGGGAACAAGTCAACAACAGAGAATGCTTTTCAAGCTGTAAGCAGTCAACAGCCCAACTTTTTTTTTTCTTTAAAATTTCAAAATGTAACTATGTTAGACCATTAGGGTCCCCCCTCTCCCTCCTCCGAAGAGATGAATTCATTTCCAACTGTCATACCTAAAAGAAGAAAGCATAACACTATCTCTCAATACTTACAGAGGTTAAAGCTTCTACGTTGGCACCAGTAAGACACAGGAACCGGACAACATCAAGAATGCCATTGTTTGCTGCCAGATGTAAAGGCGTTCTTCCGTACTAACATGGCAAAAAAGTGTCATTACATTAGTCAAAGAACATAACTCCAAATTTTATGACTAATAATTAAACATATTGTACAGTCACACATACTGATACACAGCAAAGGTCTTGCAAAAACTCTAAAAAAAAGTACAAAGCAAAAACTGTAAAAAAAAAAAGCTTATGCACAACTGCTTAAAGCTCAATTAGAAACAAAGGCTAGACTGACAAAAAATAGGGAATAATTTTATAGTTAAATCCCTCACAACTGTGAAGGAATCCTTTAGAGTTTGTTTTTTGTCTATATTTGAGAATGTCTTTCTAATTTCCTGTAAATTTAATTCCATTTTGCTTAATTAAATATGAACCAGTTAAGCAACACTAAGTCCTTAACCTTTAAAATTCTGGATGTTGTTTCAATCCGAGCATTACTGAAGATTACCTATGTGCAGTCTCCCCCCTTCTACCCAACCGAGTAAAAGGGATGAATGCAAGAAGTCAACCTGAAGGAATTTGTGCTTTCAGTGACAAAGGGAAAGCGCTGTAAGTATTCCTTCCCCAATTGTTGCTTGCCCCCCAAATCTCTCCACTGACAACAGGTCCTCATGACACCCACTTCCGGTCTTTCATGGTCAGAGCTACTGTTATAAAGATCACTACCATGTATTCTCTGCTTGTAACTCATCTTACTATACCTTCACACATTTTCGTGCTTTCAATACTGTTCTCCCTGTTTCATCCCTACATTCAGAAACAAACTCACAAACTTATTTCACAAAAGAATATTTGAAAGCAAATCTAACTTTCTAAGAACTGGAAAATGAAAAGATGCCTGGCTCCTCAAAACCATACAACACAACTCAAATAAATGCGTATGATGTTCTACTGCATATAAGTCTGCAGAAGAAACAAACAGGGCCTTCAGTCAGTATTATGTACACGTGAGACAATGGCAGATGTGAGGATCAAGAATAGACAGTTGTTATGTTAATGCACTCCCATTACAGGACTCACTGCTGAAGACGGCCAGTAGAAATAAAGACTGTCTACTTGGTAAGACTCAAACTCAGCCTTTCAAATAAAAAGCACTCTAAAAATCAACCTAGTATATGACTCATAAAATAATAACAGTACACAAACTTTAACCACGGTTTCTGTGGCCATGATCCCACCCCCACAGAACACCCAAAGATTACTTTTTCCACAGCATGCTTGCGGCCAGGCTACGAATCCTAGCTCAGCATTCTCCATTATTAAAAGAGGTGCTAATCCAGCCTTGAGCTGCATTAACTCACCTTCCCCAAAATGTATTCTCAGCTGTGGATTTGGATTTAATTGCATAGTCCATCAGGTTTAAGCTCAAACGCAGGACTGGGGAGCTCATTATTGTAAATTTTTTCACTTGGCAGATGATGATTTTAATTATTAAATCCAAAAGTGATTGCACTGGACAACCCTCAAGCCAAAAGCCTCACAGCTTTCTTTAGTTGGCTAATAGAGAGAAGCTTGGTGCTTTGGTAATAAATGGGTGTTAACTAGCAAAATGTTATTGCCAGAATATGTACTTTTCCACAAAAACAAAGCAGCTACACCACCTTAATCAAACAAATTGCAGATTGCAACAGAAAGACTCTTATGAATAACTTCTAAACTTAGAGCATACACAAATTAAATACGGTAGAGAAAGACATTCAGAGCCAAATATCAAGCTCTAAGCCCCACAGCCTGTCAGCAGAGTCCAATGGCTAACCTTAACCTCGTCAAACAAACCAAAGGAAAGTTTCCTGAAACAGCTTACTTTTCTCTTAAATATCTCTAGGAAGAAAGCCAGAATGTTAATCCTGTAAAGCATCACATTCAGTTATCCCATACACTGCAGCAATAACACAGCAGAAGCAGCACACTAGGCACTTGTATCTCAAAGTTTACAGACAAGCTATTAAATGTTCTTGTTGGAGATGTGCTTTTTAATAATTAAGTGCGTTTTAATTCTGAAATTTCCTGTACCCTGCCAGTGACAATTTGTTTAATAGATAAATTAAAGCTATTCTATTCTAAGATAAATGTTTGTTTAGGATTTATTCTAATAAATCAACACAATGCAGAAAACATAAACTAGCCAATATAACACTTATTTTCATAGCTGATTTAAATCTCTTGTTAGATGACAGCACAGATCTTTTCATGTAATTTGGAAGAATTCAAGGCAGATTTTTCATAAAAATGTACCGGTCTTCAATTTTGTGTATGAATTACTATCATTAAATACCATTAATTCAACACCTGCTTAGGTGAGCAGCAATGCATTTCATCTGTTCTTCAGCACCTAGATGTAATCTGCACAAAGCAAAGCTATACAGCTAGGGAAGAAGGTTGGCATAATCTTCAACATTAGAACTGAGTGACAAAATGCTCTGTGATAAGTTGGTTGGGTTCTTTAATCACGGATCTTGAATCATCTATTCAGCTGAAACAAACAGGTAAATTTGCGAGTCATTTAATGCTTTGCATTTGGCCATTTCAAAAGAGAAGAAATAAAAGGAAAAAACATTTTTCGTATCAGAGAACTGGAAAAGCTCATCTAATACAATAGGTGAGCTATTAAACAAAGTAGTTCAGTACCCGTATTCCATTTACCTTATTAGTGACATCCAAATTACAACTTGCTTCACAGAGTGCCATCACAATAGGAACATTCCCATCTTTGCAGGCCACATGCAAGGGAGTATTGCCATGTCTGTCTTGGAAATCTACAAAACATCCTTGACTGATGAGAGTTTTAACTACTTCTATTTGACATCTTCTCACAGCAAGGTGCAGGGCTATATGACCATCCTGGAATCACAAGACATCTTGTAAACGAGATTTAATAATGCTAAAAATCAAAGCATTTTGCAAAGTCACAATCATTTAATGTAACTGAGTGCATAACCTTTCCTCAAGAATCACAATGTTATTTATTTTTATTTTGAGGGTGGAGGCAGGGTGGTGCACAGTATCTGTCAGAACAAATCAGCTATGGGATGAAAGCAAATTTCTATTAAGCCGTGGGGCTTTGCAGTGGAATGGATGAAAAGCAAATACACATTCTCTACTGACATCTTCCCTAGGAGGTGGGACAGTGACCAACTGTAACAACCAGCTGAGTATTGTAAACCACTCTACATTTACTGACAGAAGTTAGTGCTGCAAAAGTCACGCAATCTGCTTAGTGATCAGTAACTTTAGAGACACAGCTTTCTCTCACCATGGAACAACTTAAGGAGACAATGTGACTGGAAAAAAGAATTTGATTATTTTAGAAGAAAAATGATTTTTCTGAAATTGCTTTAATAACTATTTAGTAATTATGAGCAATAAAGGTAGCTAAAAGCATACCAGAAGTATAAGCAATGAAATGCAAAAATTTATTTGTTGTGACTACACCATGAAAGACAAAAAATGATTCTGAATCAAATAGTTATATTTTTAAATAGTTGGAATTTAGCTTACTAGATTTGTTCAGCCCATAGGAATCAAAGGCAAACAGCAAATCCATCTTTTTTCACTGAAGTTAATAATTTGTTGCCAATTACAGAACCCAGTGTTCCTGCCATTTTTTATAGAGTGTTACTCATAAGGTAATAATTGATAAGGTGATGATGAATCAGAAAAAACCCAATCGTGCAAAAATAATCAGCGGGCAATTAAAAAACTACTGCAGTCATGAACAGTCTCTGTGTGAACTGCTCAGAAAATCTGCATCATGGAAACAATGCTAGCTTGCAGCATTCAAACGAAGCAATTCAGAGATACGGCTCTGCAACACCTGTGATCTCTGAACATAATTCCCGAGCAAGAGCAACGCAAACGAACCTTGTCTGTTGCATCAAGGTCAGCCCCATGTTCTGCCAAGCATTCCACAATATCATGGTAACCCCTAGCAGATGCTGTCAGGAGCGGAGTCTCCCCTTCTTTGTTTTTAATGTTCACATTACAACTGGCTTCACAGAGTGCTTTGGCAACAGAGTAGTAGCCGTGCCAAGCAGCGCAATGCAGTGGGGTTTCTTCTTCCTATCAACATGGAAAATTAAAAAAACAACACACCTGAACCAAATGCTAGGAGGAACAATTCTCCAGCTTGACTTAGAAAGACAGGAAGATGACACACAAGAAAAAAAGACAGTCTACTAGCTAAGCCCTGTAAAAGATGCTGCAATTTCTAATGCTGAAATTCTCAAAGCAAGAATAATTC
>NW_009648536.1:2236919-2289976 GCF_000708025.1 Charadrius vociferus
TCCTGCTGCCTTACTAAGTGATTACGGTAATGCATGAGATTTTCATCATTACCTGGATTCAGACAGTCCGTATTTCTCACCATAAAACTATCTACTGAAAACACCTCGCGTGTCAGCAATCTTAGTATAGATGTTTCCGTGCTCCTGGAGCTAACTATCTTGGTTTTCTCACTTGAAAACTGATCCTCATTCATAAGCAACTGTTACATCCTGTGTGCTGAGGGACTAATTCAGTGTTTAAAACAGATTGCTCACCAAGGAGATGCAAATCCCACTAGACTTGCAGTTTGAGGCAGACCACTCTGCTTACCGTGTTCAAAAAGCACATCCTCATGATTTAGGAGTGTAGACGGTGACTTGGATACTTAGAAACCCAAGTCCTTTAAACACGCATCACAACAAGCATTTGAACCTGTAGTCGTTTTGAGTTCCATTGTGACTGAAGTTCTAATTTACTTTTTGCTTGAAGCCAGGAAGCTTCAAAATACTCACCTTCAATCTCCTTCTACTTCACAACAATTATGTGGAACTTCATTAAGAAATTCAAACGTTTTACAAAAATATGCTATAGAAAGTAGCCCGCTGAAAAGCAGGGATGATTAAAACCTGCCAAAAAAAGCCATTTTATCAAATTCCAAGAAATGGGACATCCTTTATGTACCTGGCAAATATCAATAAGGAGACAATCGATGCTGATAATATTAGAAGACTTAGCCTGTATTCAAGGTTTCCGTAAAAATCTGAGGGGAAAAAAAATAGTTGAACAGCAGACCCTGCAGTCCCCTGGCCTGCTGCTGCTTAAGCAATATAAAAGTAGTCCTAGAGGATGTGGCGCTTGGGGAGGCTTGTGTAACTCCCCCCCCAGTTAAATTTGGGTCAAATGAATTTTTTTTCCTATTAAGCCTTTTCTTTCCTGGTTTCTCACAAGAGTTTAGAGCTCTAAAAGAAGCCCTCCTGAGCTCTCCTCTCATTTTCAAAAATGAGTGCTTGACACCAGAAAAGTCCCATGACAGCTAAAAATAAGCTGAAGTCAAGGCAAAAACTAATAAAAAGCTTTAGCTGAACTCACACAGCACATACCACTACCCATACCTTCACACTGTTGAGTTTCTCCATCCTCAAGCTTTCATTTTCAAGACAACCTGTGTTTTATAACAGTAGTTGGTTCATGCATACTGGTTTTTGAGTAGTCTTCATCTATTAAAATGTACCAAAACCTCCATAATTCTGTTTTTGTTTTTTTGGTTTTTTGGTTTTTTTTTTTTTTTTCCCAAATGCAAACATGCCAGAGGCTGCAAGGCAAGACTAGGAGTTTTCACCACTCATACTACAGCCTTATTTGTTCTCATACTACAGCCTTATTTGCTGACGAAAAACAGACAGTGTCCATGACTCACCTTGTCTTGAAAGTTTGGATTGGATCCAATGCTACAGAGAAACTGAACTACATCCACATGCCCATACCGAGCTGCGACGTGGAGAGCGGTCTCCCCAGACTGCAATTACAGAAGAACATGACAGTGTAATTTCATATGTCAGCCCCAGATATACACTGCTGTGTACAGCCAGAATGCCTGTATTCTTCATGGGGTGCTGCCCACTCCCCATAAACCAGCTGCGGTCAGCAGAGATGTGACAGATACACCACCACCTGCCAGGTTATTTCTTCAAAGACCTTCCTTTTTCAGAACTTATTTTCCTACTTAGTTTGTTCCAGGTCACAGCCACAATGGGATTTCTTTCTGTGCAATATGACATGGCAGCTGTGCGTGCACTTGGTGTTGAAACACTGTTCATACTATTTCCATGTGGGTCCCCTCTGCCCTGTACGTACAAATGTAAGGAGCTGGCCAAACACCATGGTGTATCCTGGTGTATTTTGGTCATTCCATGTAATTACTTGCAACCTTTTGTTGAAATTATATGAAAAATAAATGTTATTTTTATTAAGAGAGTAACCTTTTTCCTGGTAGCCCTATCAGGTGCTAAACACTAATTTTGCTAATGTGCCTTACCTTGTACTAGTTTCCTCAACGTAGCAAACTGTGTTTCACAAGTATGATTGCCTCCGTACTGGAGCTTTGGCTAGTATAAAACATCACTATAGTATAAGGTTTTAACAGCAACTAATTTCTAGGGCAAATGTTGCTCAAGTAACACTGCTGGAGACAAGGTAAGTGCTCGTCAGCTATAAATTGTTAGGCTTCATTATACTCAATAACAGTCAAATTTACTTGTCAGACAAAAGTGATTTTCAATCAAGAAGAATGAAAAACAGAATCACGATTTTACCCTAAGTTCCAATGAGAAATCTAGTCTTCAAGCGAAAATTAATTTAGGTTTGTACTTTCCCACCTACCCACCATGTACTCACCACATTTAATATGCACGCTTGGTTAACATTTGTCAGGAAAATAATCAGTACATCCAGCTACTTTAAAGCTGTGTTATCACAGCCCTATATGTCAGCTTATAAAACCACAATAACAAAATCCAGTCACATTCTCAGAATTATGGAAGAGCTAAAAACCATTCCAGTTGAAAGACCTCTCTCTTTGCTAAGATAAAGTTATTAAAAAAAAGCTTGCTGTATGAAAAAGAATTTTTTTCTTACCTTATCCTTAACATCCAAAGGACATTTATTATCATTGAGAAATTTCAGTGTTTCTACATGACCGTGTCGAGAAGCCCAGTAGATTGCATTAGATCCCACCTATCAAAAATATTTGATTACAGATGTTAGAGATAAATTTAGAATCCTGATTCTAGATTTTCCTCTGAGGTATACGTACACTTAGATGGACGCAGATATCTTGAACAGCTATTCAAGCTTATATGAACATACTTACTTTTTTAAAAACACCCTTCCAATTGGTTCAACAAGCCCACATACCAACAATGACAAGACCCCCCCCCCCCCAGGCCAGTTAACCGGCACCTGGAAAGGACCTTGAAGATCATGGAGTCCCAACCTCCCTACCGTGGGCAGGGACACCTCCCACTAGAACAGGTTGCCCAAGGCCACGTCCAGCCTGGCCTTGAACACCTCCAGGGATGGGGCCTCAACAACCTCTCTGGGCAACCTGTTCCAGTGTCTTACCACCCTTAAAGTGAAAAGTTTCTTCCTAATGTTTAATCTAAACCTGCCCTCTTCCAGTTTAAAGCCATTCCCCCTCGTCCTGTGACTACATGCCCTTGTAAAAAGTCCTTCCCCAGCTCTCCTGTAGGCCCCCTTTAGGAACTGGAAGGCCGCAATAAGATCTCCCCGGAGCCTTCTCTCCTCCAGGCTGAACAGCCCCAACTCTCTCAGCCTCTCCTCATAGGAGAGGTGCTCCAGCCCTTGGATTATCAGTCATGAGATAAAATTACTTTACCATCTATTAGACAGAGAAGCAGACAGTGCTTCAAAAGTTTGCTTTAAATGAATCCCAGACCATTACAACACATTTTGAAAAAAACCCAAACAAACAACTTGTTGCAAAGCATACCCTCCATCACATGAGTTTTAATTGTGCTATTCCCCATCGCTAAAATGTGCATTTATCATTCCATATTAAATAAGGTTCACCATTGTGTTTTAGGGCAATCACTAATTTGAAATAATTGAGGCAATTTTATAAGCACAAACTATATTTTAAGATTAGTATCATTCAAATTACTTCAGCTAATAAAGTGATCGAAATCAGAGGATATTCACTAGTAATAAATGACATTGTTAAAGATTTGCTTTTATCTTTTTGCTGTGGAAGACACAAAAGAGGCTCTCCAGCCCAGATTTTTTCATTTCCAATGCTACTTGGCCTGAACTGCTCGTCCTCTGCTAGCTGTACTGAAAAACTTATACAGTGACAAAGCAGAACACTGACCTTATCTTGAACATCAATACGGGATCCACGCTTTAAAAGCAACTGAAGCATCTGAACGTTTCCACAGCCAGCAGCAATCAGTAGCGGAGGTGTTCCATGCTAACAACGAAATACAAGCAAGAACAACATACTTAGTTTTTGAAGGATTAAGAAAATAGAATGGAATAGAAGGCAGGCATTGAGTGGCATCTCTGGATTTCCAGTTTCAAATTAAGTCTTCAGGGAATACTATATAGAAAATAGTTTGTCCCTTTGGTCCAGAGAAATTTATTGCACCGCAATCTTCCATATTTTTGGGATGAATTCACATTTACTACATGACGCACCACATGTTAAAGGTATGCTTTTCAAATTAGGAATATTAATATTAAGCTCTCATTGACCAAATTTGGCAAGCATGTTCCCCTTTGCAACTTCTTTATATCTACATTTTGAGCCAGATTACCTAAGGCATTTCCCACACCATCTCAAAGACACAAGCCACCAGCAACACATGGGAAAGTTCAATGGGACTGCACCATTAAACCAAAAAACCACAGTGATTTCTTGAAAAGTTCAAGACCCCATCGCAGTAGAATAACAGGTGCTTTACTTTTATAGTGCTCTTCACTAATATTTCTCAAAGTACTTTATAACGACGGTCAGTATAATCATTCAAAAAAGTGAAAATTAGAGCAGAGACGATTTATCCAAGGTTAAACAGCAAAGCCAGCAACAGAACTTTGGTCTCTTGGTCTCAGTTCCAACACTCCTGTTAGTACAGCTGCACTGCACTGAAATACTATAGTAGACAAGTCATTTCATTTCTGAAAATGAATGACACCATCTAACATTATGTTCACATAACCAGTTTCTGCAGTATGGGACTTTTGTTTCTAACAGTGCTTTGCAAAGTCAGTTTTGGCAGTTTGGTTATTCTTACATATTCTGCCACCTTCATCCACCGCAAGAAAGAAGAACCGAAAACAAAAGCAAAGGCTGATATCTGATATATCACAACTCTGTTTTCAAGAGCTGTTTTCAAAGGCCTAGGCCTTTGAAAAAGGAAAAAAAAAAAATATTTTAGACTACATTTCCAGGTAGCTTGAAAAGACTGAACACAGAACACATTAAAATTTCTCATAAAGAAAGGCAGAAATGCTTCACATCCACTTGTCTTTTCCTTTTCATTTCAGGTGTTACATTTCTATTTTACAACCACGTTGCTCTATTCAACAGGGTGATAGCTAGTCCCCCACGCACCTCAACATAGACCCACACTACCTTGTTGGGTTGATTGACATCGTAATTTGTCAGAGATCCCAGAAGGTGCTGTAATCCAGGAACATTGTCATCATTGATGGCATGAATAATAGCTTTCATCACAAAAGAATCTTCCTCATCCTTGTAATTAAATGAGAAAGAAGAAAAATTGTTAGCTTCAAGGAAAAAAAATCCCTATCTCAACAGCTGCCAAGACATCTAAAAAAATTTTAAAAGTAAAATTTTTAAAGTCTTTAAGAGTTCTTCAGCTGCAAGTTGTAATCCTTTGTAAAGCATATGGCTAGCACATACGTGTGTTATTTGAAAACCCACACCAAAAACCCCCACACTTTTTCTAGTACAATATGCTTCCCTCTTCTTCATACACGAGCCTGTTACTCACTGAGGTTCCAAACAGGTTTCTTTCATTAGCTGTATTTTCTTTTTCCTCCTAGGACTTTCAATAGACGCAATACTTGCGTTAAATGAAACTAATTCCATGCATATATGTGAACATTAAAAAACCCAAAGAGGTACACAAATACAAGCTGGAGTATCAAGTTTCATGCCATCCAGGAATATGACACAGGAGAGGTGCTTCAGATGAAGCTTTCATCTATTCAAATGGACCAGTTAAAAATCTAGAATATAAGTAATGAGCCTAGATACCTCTGCAGGTGTAATTTTATTTTTCTCTCCTGCACTAAAATGTCCAAGAACTGAAATTCACTGAGCCCAATATTTCAATCACTCTTACCTCCTCTCTCCCGAGGTTTCTGATTTCTTAGAACACTAACATTAGGCTACAATCTTTTCTGCTGCAACAGAGGTGTGAAATGCTCATCCAGTGCTAAAAGGCATACTGGTAACTGAGATGGGGGAGGCAGGGGAAGGAGGGCAAGACTGAGAGAACAAAGAGAATGGAAGCAGAAAGGTAAGAGGAGGAAAAGTGGGAACAAGAGTGTGGAGTTGCACAGGGGGGACACAGGGAACATAATGCGGATAAAAAGGGCTTTGCAGAATTTTTGAAGTTTGATCCTGCTAATGTGCAGAAAAGATGAGGTTACCCAGCTCTAAACATATTGACATACATTCTTTGCTGATCACAGGGAATTTGTGAAGCATGTATTAAGACCTGGAGAGTAAGTTAAATAAGAATGCTTTTGGATTTACAAGCATTTGTAATTACGAAGCATACAGCAATTGCTCCTGACTACTTAAATCTAGTAGACGTATATAATACCACAAACTGAACACTGGCCAACTTTAAAATTTCCTCCTGTTGCAATACTGCTGCCTAACATTCATTGGCTGTAAGCAGATCTCAATCATTTTGAATATTACTTTAAAAATGCAATATTATTTTACTGTACACAGTGACATGAAAAATTCAGATGCAACTTTTTCACATTATAAGAGCTACAGTACAAAAAATCCTCCTGATTCAAAACTTCAAAACCAAGGTAGAAGACTTTTGGGCACCAGCTAGAAGCCTCACTATGATAATTAATCAATTAAATTTCAAGGTTTGCATCATGTGGAAGATCAAACGAAGGATAAATACCTCTGTAACCCTAAAATCTATTTCTTCCTACATATGAGCTAAATTAATTATGCACATTTTCAATAGCCCAATATTTTTGTTAGAAACATTTCAGAAAATATGTGTCTCAGACACAGTAAAGCATTCTAAGCATATAAGTACACACTTACCAGAGTGTCATCACTCCTAGCGACGCTCATGTTACTTCTAGACAAGAAAGATCTTGATAATCTTTGGCACAAGGATATTAAGCGCACTGATTGCTTTTTAAAAATAAGAAGAAAAAAGCTATATGTAAAAAAAAATCAAAACAGAATACTTGTGATAAGATGCTACTGCAGAGCTTTTAAAGGAATACTGTCATAGTAGCAAAACAAACTGGAGTTTGACTCCAACAACCTCCACCTCCTTTTTGTATTGCATTTCAACCTTCCATTTCTTTTGACCATATATAATCCATTCATATGCACTAAGCAAAGCCACATAATATTTTTTGATTGCTACTATTTCACCAAGCTGTTCAAATACAAAACAAAACAGATTTGTATTACATCCTTTTGTTTACATTGAAAACATTTAAATGTACATATTCCAAAGTATGTACACACAGAAAACCTAAACTGTGCGCAAATTAGCTGACAGCTTTCCTTTAAACGCCACATTGCAAAACAGTTTAAGATATTCCTATACCCACCATTTCATTCTAGGGTAGCAGACAAGTACTTAAATTTTATAAATACCATAGATGTTCACCTAATGCAGACACTAAACTGCAGCAAAAAAATTTTACTGCATAGCTGGATATTTTGTGTCTTTGGTCCACAGCTTAGCAAAATCATCCTAGTTCTTGGACTCTGTGACAACGAATGAAACTCCTTTTCTAATAATAGCAACCTCTGTTGTTTCAGGTGTCATCTCTTCATGATAAACAGATTTTTCATACAATAGTCCTGCCCTTGCTTAGCATCTGCGTGAGTTCCCCAATGTGCACACTTAAGGAGGAGGCATAATTGTGTTATCCCAACTTCTCCTTACACAGATCAATGCATTCAGCTAATACCGTACCCCCAACTTCTGGAAACATTAAGTGATGCCAAACTTCTGAACAGATTGGCAGTCTCCAACCAAAAATCCTCTGCAAAAGAGACTAGTTTTTTCCATCCTACTCTGTTGAGTGTTGGCATAACTACTGGAATAATTAATTCTGCGAGACCTGCTTAAGGGATGTTTGATTTACTAGGATTACTGTCACAAAAACATGTACCTACACTCAGAAGTGCTTTTCTCTGGGAGCATTACCAAGACAGATAATGACAGCATACAGCTAGATGCATAAAACAAAGAATCCACACACAAGCATTTGTATGCAGATCATTAACAAAGAAGTCTTCTCCTGTGCCACCATATTCAAGCACCTAATTTATTCCAAATGACAGAGGAATGGGTTTCTTCTTCCTTCTTCTCCACTCTTAAAGTCACTGATGTGTCCTTGGAGCAGGTAACACTACTGCATTTATATGTCACCAACATTTTGAAGATCTATTGACCAACTTACTTTCCATTTTCGTCGTGCTGCGAACTTTTTGAATTTCTCCATATTCACTGCAGATGCTTTTCTACTAAGTGCTTGCTGGGTGTCTTTAGGCTATGCGCAAAAAGAACATAAAGCTGTTGTAAAATATCCCACAATTACAACCAGAACTTTCATAAAGCACCTTCCTGTATGCAAGATTCTGTCCTTCAGTGATGACTTCCATTTACATTATAATAATACTGTAATCATAGTGTAATAATAAAGTAATTGTAAACAAATCATTTTAACATCCACAGCCTAGTGGGGCATGCAGATGGAATTTCTTGAGAAAATGCCATAAAGGAAATCCAAACCTAAGAATATTTCATGCAACACTAAAATTTGGTTTTTCCTTTTAAACAAAAAACGCCAACAGAACATTCAGCCTCTGATGGAGGCATCGGATATCATCTCCTAGATAAATCTTGTCTTCTGGGAAGATTTCCTGGCTGATTTTAAATGCAGTCAAACTTTGTTCCAGTACCAGTGTAATCAGCTGGATGCTGCTGGGACCTCACAAAAACATCACATCCCACCTACCTGTGCAGCAAACTTTAAGGCTGCACACTTTGAACTTTCTCATAGGCTAATACTAAGCACCAGTTACTGGTGGAGTATATCAAATTTTGCATTACATGATCCCATACTTCAAGTCATTTTTATGGAGAAATGCAGATAAAGGTAGTGATGGGAAGGGGGAAAAGATGATATGACCAGTGGGATGAGGGGAGAATGCCTGGAAATTCAGGACATAAAGGAACATAACAAGGTACAAAACAACATGTGTTGATGCAGGAGTGGAGACCCTAGTCTCTGAGAGACAAACTTGGACAAAGCTTGCTTCAGCAATTTAAAAGATTATTTCAACATGTTCAATGTGTTTTAAGTGTTTACAATTACCCAGCCAAAAAAGTCAGCAAAGAACAGTGAAGTCTAGTTTGGCATAATGGTGTAGAAATGTCTGCCCTAGGATGCTGAACTGTGAACTGGAGTAGCTGTGGCATGGATAAACATTCTGCTAACTGGTTCTCTGGGAAGTGGAATGAGGTCAAATACCCACTGTGTATCCCCAAGACCTGGGAAATCAATGGCACTGAAGAGGTTTACTACTCACAATCAGAATGCGATATGGAAATGAAGAAATTAAGTGGCGCACACTAAGGAGAATGATAGGTCCCATTTTCTCCCTCTCAACCTAGGGGCACCACAACAGCTTGATCCAATCACTGTGGAACACTGAAAGAAACAGACCACCACCCCACATCAACTGCTTTCTTCAGTCTAAAGCAGAAGGACAGAAAAGAGATGACCCTTTTTTTCCCAACCTAAATAAGGAGATTAGAAGATGAAAAATGTGAGAGGAAATTAGACTGGAATCAGAGAATGTATCTTTGTCAGTGCAATGCTCCTGAAGATTAGCTTCTCTGCCTAAGCATGATGTTAATCCCAATAGTGGGCTACTTCCCCATTGCTAACAGATATAGAGGATATGTTAATGAAGTCCACATTCTGCACGTATTAGTTTTCGTATAGACAGCTTTCCAAAACAGTAAGGTATTTTAAACAATTATGCCAATTTTCCTTGTTAAGGAACTTGAAAAGTGAAAGCTAAGTATGAAATGAAGAATGATTAAAAACAGGACAATAGAGAATGAATTACGTTCCAACCTTTATCCAAGGATGCAGCAAACTATCTTGAATAGTCATTCTCTTCCTTTAATAGAATAAAAGACAGAACTATTTCAGATAGCAAAAAATACATACTGCTATATGTTTATTAAACTAACATCACAAAATATCACATAATTTGAAATACTAGAGATATAGGCTGCAACACTGCATACATAAAAGAAACTCACTTTGGATCCTTGACTAGAAGTCTTCGTATAAAATCTTTAGCTAGGGCACTGGTATTACTGAAGAACTCTTCTTCAAATTCATAATTCACAGCAGACACATTTGCTAATGTTTCCTGTTTGGTTTCTCCAAGAAATGGTGATGCACCACTTAGACTGCAAGAAAGACAGAACATTCCTCTCATCACATGTTGTAACATTGCTGTTTCAATCCTCTGAGAAGAAATAACAGCAGAAATGAATATTTTTCTTTTCTGCTTTAAGACCGCAAATGTACTTTCAGGAAGATGTGCTCTAGCAGGGCAAAAAGCTTTGCTGTAATTTCAGAGAATATTAAGATAAAGCTGCTGTGGAAAATCATATACAGATTTGAAGACAGCTTCCTGTGCTACCTCGATACTGATTAATGGCCATTCTTTCAATAATTATACTATTGCTTTTACAATCATTCAACTTGAATCATGATGTGCAATCAAAATGGTTTGACTTATATAGACACCACCAAAACCCCAGAGGATAGAATCAGAGTTAAAAAAACAGCATTTGCAAGAACCACTTATAGATTTTGGTACTTACAGAATATAAGTAATTACACCAATGCTCCTGGAGTGAAGAGAAAAGAAAAAAAAGCATGAGGGAGAGGGGAGAGAAACAGATGGAGGGAGAGAGAGGAGAGAAAAAAAAAAAGGTTAGAACATAAGAATAATCATGAGAGATTTAGTTCAAGTAAGATCCAATAACTTACCACATATCTGCTTCAAGACCAAGAGGCTCATAGTTTACTATTTCAGGAGCTAAAGGAGAAAGCAGGAAGGTCAGTACCTAGTCAAAGCACAGATCTATGTCACTTTGAGCCTACATATGTCAGAGATAATAAGTCAAGATGCTGATAGATAAAAACACCTTAATGCAAGTCTAAGTTGGAACTGAATGCTACAGATTACTTATTTAAATTCCATAATGTCATGAATTACACACAAATTGCATAATCTGTAACTTAGCCAAACCAAGCTAAGACACATACACTGTTTCACAGACTGGGAAAGCATAGTTTGAAGGAATAACAGTTTTCTCACCAACGAACTCTGGCGTTCCAAAGATATTTTTGAATTCATTTCCAAAGTCAATTTTGTGTGCTAAACCAAAGTCTATAATCTTGATTCGAGGCTTTGGTACGTTTCTGTCCAACAACATTATGTTTTCAGGCTTTGAGAAGGAAGAAGGGGGAGAGAAAGAGAGATTATACGCAGGTATGAAATGTCTGACACATATCAACATACTTCTGCACTGAACACTTCTCTCTATCTCCTTCAGCCTCTTGAATTGTGTCTTCAGCCCGTCTTTTCCTATTATGATCAAACATATGCTAAAAATTAACTATAGTAAATTAGGATTTCATGTTGATGACAGTGCGCTATGATTTCCACAGGGCCAAGATTTTACCTCTTGTGGATACAACAGCTGCAGTTTTCATGTGGACTGACCCTAAGTGAAACATGCTGTCTTCAGTAAAGACCACAGCCCCTGAGCTACAGCCACTCAAGCAGTGCCAGGAGCTTGCAAGAAACAAAGTCCTATAAACTATTACTTGGGCTTGGTTACCATTACTCCCTGAAAGGAAAGGTTTCCTTCACACTGCACAAGCAATCAGGGAGGTATATCTTGTTGCCTTTGGCTCTCCAAGAGAAACTTTAGGAGTGGTCCAGCTCGCAGATTTTAAGGCTCAACTTACAAAAAAGATTAAGAGCAGGTTCTCACATCTTTTCTAACTATACTTTAAAATACAGACTTTGGATTATTTTAAAACAAAGATTTGCAAAACCAGAACAAAGTTAGAAGATAAAATGTCAAGATTATCATCAATGGAGCCTGCTTCTGTACTCTGTCACTTTAACTAGCATACAGAAACAGCTACTTAGTCTCCATATCCTGTCATGTCCATTAGCTGGCATGCTCTGAAGAGTTCCTGAAGCTACATCCATCCTGCTCATGTTGTTAAGGACTTTTGGAGTCATTAAGGACAGCTTTTCATCATCACCCTTCTTTCACCTCTCTTCCCCATTTACAGGGGCTGAAATCTGCAAATGTAATTTTCTTCCTTCCCTCCCTACATTTCTATCGCATACTTCTATTGTTCTGCATACTTTAATTCACATATTCTTCGTATTCGGTGTAAGAATGCTTTGTTTTATTACAAGCACATTGGTAAACATTTACATTTCATATTCTAAGAAATGTATTTCTTACTAGATTCACAATTCTTTTCTCTTGCTGACTGTCACATAAGACCAAATACATTACTGTAGGTAATAAGGAGGAGACTGGAAAATGTATGCTTACCCTGAAAAGCATTCCCTTCTCTACCACATCCCCAGAACACAGCACCCCTTTCAGAACTGCATTGCCATATAATAATTATGCCTCCTTTTCCTACTATAGACATAGCTGCTGACTTCAGCAGACTTCAGGGAATGTTCAGCTGCCTACCTCTGAAAAAAATCTTACAGAGGAAAACATTCTGAAATCGAAACATTAAAAAAGCAATAATTGAGTTTAGATACAAGAGCTCTCTTTTCATTACCAAAAGGATGCAATTAACAGTTTTTGTAAAGACAAACAAAAAAGCCCAGAAAGCAAAAAAAGAGGAGGAAATTATCTGCTCTGTCTGCTCCACAAGAATCTTTGTACTTAAGACTGTACTGTTTCAATTTAGTACCTATAAATACTGTTCACATAAACATAGGATGTACATAACAGCAAAAAAAAAAAAGTTGAAAAAAGGGCATCCCGTTCAGAATGTTTCATCCATATCCCATTCACATTCCATAAAATCATAATAACCATTTTTATTTCAAGATTGCTTCCTCAGAATGGTTTCATTTCATCAGAAGTTGGCATTTTCCATGAAGAATCTTACACTAAAAACAGATGGGAACTATTTATGGTTCGGTGATTTCTTTTCAATGGCTGAGCTTTTCCCTGTCTACATAAGCTAGCAAAACAAAACTATGACCAAGATCTGCACAGGGGCAGATTTGTGGCTGGTGTTACAAAGGACTTGACTGGATGTTGCTTACAGTTGTCAAAGTTTTTATCTGCTTAACGCACCTTGAGATCAAAGTGGGCAATTTGCAGAGAGTGGAGATACTGAACACCATTAAGTATCTGTTTGAGAAATTCTGTGGCTTCCTCCTCCGTGAGAGATTCTTTCTCAGCTAAGAAGTCGAAGAGCTCTCCACCTGCAACACTTGGAGAGCAAAAGCAGTTGTTTTAACCAATGAGCTTATGGTAACCGGTTCCTTTTAGCATAGCTATCCTCAGACCCGCCTTGAAAAGGATCCAGACACTTTAAATATTGTCAATACCAAAAAAGAAGATGAAAATTACTTAATTTAATAACCTAAACAGTTAGTAACTACCCCTTCTCCCCCTGAAAAAAATGCAATAAGAAGAGTCTTACTTTCGAACAACAACAACAAAAACGATTTAAAACCCCCAAACAAACATGGTCGGCTATATGTAAATTTAAAAGACGTAAACCCCACCTACTCTCTGTATGCACATTTAAAAGAACAAAATTAAATGTGAAGTAAGCATAGTCAAAGCATACTAGTGAGACATGTAGAAAATAAAACATGAATTAGGTCATAGTACCAGTAAAACACCAGATTTCCACCTCCCCCACCCCACCCCCATTGAAAAACACAAAATTTAAAGCTTACTTTAAAATGGTTACTGTCCTACTATTCAGTTTCTAAACTCCTCAAAGCATTCAACTCTGAAAATATATTCTGTTCTTTGAAATAGTGTATTACATTCAGCACATGTGTTGTACTTCTACTCTAACATTACCATACCTTTCCTACAAGGAAAAGCCACTACTGCTCTGAAGACTACTTCCAGCAAGTGTTTTAGCTGCACAGGCAGAAAGAAGCAAGGCAAGAAGTGAAGCACATCCAGATTTTTGCATTTGAGGGAGAGGAATAAACTGAAGATGACCCTTTTGTCAGCTCAGTCAGCAGTCTGGCAGGAGTGATGATAATTGTCAACAGAAAAAGAGATAATGAAGTGAAGTAAACAGGAAACATGAACTACAACTATTCTTAAAAAAAACAACCAATGTCCTTTCAGTTTAAGGACGCATACTGAGGTGACTGTCCACTGTGGCAAACTGTTTTTCCTGTTTACAAAAGCAGCACTATTACGTAGAAATGTCTTAGAGGTTGAAAAGATGGTCATGTTATCCCCTATATTTTGCGCTGTATTGATACTTCAAAAAATTCAGAAAGTACACCCTAATTTGTATTGCCTTTCTGTAGCGAAAAAAAATAATCTGTTCATGATTTAAAGTTCTGGTTAGGAAAAATAATGGGATTAACGCATAACAATAGCTAAACAGTCCAAGCAAATTTCTGGAAATACATTTGACTTCTTTATCATGTCTACTTTTCAAGAGACTTAATCTGCATTACTGTAATGCAAATTGCATGAAAAGTGTATTTTAATGAGTTCTTGGAGCTTTCACTGAGCTGCCTAGACGATAATGAGAGTATTGTTCTGGGTATTATTTGTGTTGTAGTATTTCTGCATGAAAGCAATTATTGAAACAAAGTGCCATTAAATATAAGAATTATAGACTGGAAGGAAGAGAGGTCATTTTAGTAATTTTTTTTTTTTGTCATATAGATATTAAAATGGAATTCCTAAAGATTAAATACGGTTCATTGTTTTACAGAGGCTGCTCAGAAACATCTTACAAATGGATGCACATGCATATTCTCTCATTCTTTGCTTCTGACTGAAAAAATTGCAAGAGGTTTTTGGGCTAGGGTCTGTACCTCTGCAGCATTTTGTGATGATGAACAGAAACCTGGATAGTGACACAGTGCTGGCATTTCTCTTCATTTCCAATTACTGGGCTAAGGGATGTAGAGATCCCATAGAACTTGTTTCCACAGGTTTCCAAGCGGATGTTTGCTGGAGCTGCCGGTAGGGCTGTTAACTGGAGCACAGCCATGGCATGTGGGGCCGGAAGACTCAGTGTGACTGCTTCCCCAGCTGTGGCAGCAGTCAGAACAAAACCCAGCACCCTTACACACAGCACGGTTTGGTACTGGGCTAAACCGTCACACAGTTGGGTGGGCGGGCAGAGCCAGACCCTCGGCTGAGGAAGAGGTTGAAGCACTGCACCAAACACATGGTTATCAGGTCTGCTTTTCATGTAGGTCACCCACCCTGTGAAACAGTGAAAGCGCCGGATGATGCTTAAAGCATTCATCAGCCATCTCAAATGCAACAGAAGTACTCAGAGCATGCATTTTCAGTGATGCCAACTTGCAGCACTGCACTGCCCACTCTGCGGTCTAAACCATATCGTAACAGTGTCACACTGGTAGTCACACTGGTATGGGTATGTTTTACGTCTGTCACAGCTCGCCCTTACTCCTGTTGGTATTTTAAAGATATGCAGTTTCTGTGAAATTTACTAGTCATCTATGAACTGCAGCATTGATTAAACACATTCCTTTTAGATCCAAAAGAAAGATTTAATTCCTAAGGTTTACTTATTTTAGAGACATCTAACAAAGAAACTAACTGTATTTGTGTAAAATGGAAAGAGCCTTTTCATCTTCAGCTTATCTGCAATCATTCCGTTTTGTGCAATTTCATATCCTGAAAGTTGAGACCACATGAAACTACAAGTCTGATGTACATGCATTTTTATGCTTCTCAAAGATGCATTCTCATTTCAGAATAGTTAATCGCATGAGATCACGTATAGCTCTTCTCTAGCACTGCTGAGTACTATGCTCCTGTCTTTGCCACAGGTTAGCTGTAGTGACATTTCTTTTATGATTATATCATAGGCCTTTTAATAGTGTGAAATAAAATGTTACCTGTTTTTCACAAGTAATATACCTAGAGCTTGCAAATCTTGAAACTGAGGTCCAGAGAAGATAACAGGTTAAAAAAAATTTACATTTTTTCCCCCTTAAAATTGGAAGTGAATTAGCAAAAGTGGTAGATTTTTCCAAAGTGCTGCGTGCATCTTTAGATGCTTAAGCACTACCATCCTAAGTGACTCGGGCAGCCCTTGCTTAAGGAGTAGGTGGATGAGGAGGGACTGGATGTAATGCACTCAAAGCTTTATTCCAGAAGCAGCTGCACCCCTGGTCTACAGGGTTTTCCTGTGCTTCTCCTACTTACTTTTATCAGCAGGGAAGTAAAGCATGAGAGAAATGGGGTTTTATAGCATCAATGAGTAGAATGTTAAACCAGAACACAGAAGAGGGCCTGGAAGCTCAGAAAAGCCCAGCTTCCTGGAAAGGTCCCTCTGCTTCAGGCAGCCGCCCAGGGGCCCTTCCTGTACATGAAAGGCTGCGACCCACGTCCCCATGGGAGCTCAGGAACACAGGTTGTGTTTCTTAGCTTCGTCTTCACGCTCGTCAGAGGACTGCTTATTCCCTACCCTCCTGCTGACTCCAGCAGGTCTGATATTAAGCTGTGCCACCACACGTGTACAGAAAACCACAGTATTGCTGCAAGGCAATTAGTTCAAGCAAGTCATAGAGGGTTAATACAGGTCAACACTCAACATCCTGTACAAGTTTCACTTCCACAATTAATTCATTGGACTATAGTGCCCCCCAAGTCTATCAGCAGAGTCTTCTTTCATAGATTTCATAACTGGATTATACACTGAGAATCACTAGATAGTCTTGACTGGACTTCCAGATAAGAATAAAAATGGGCTAGAACAAGCCAGTAAAGACACTGGCTATGTAAGCTGCTTCGGTTTTCACAAACCTCCTGAAATGCTGTTGGGTTTTCAAGTCTAGCCCTGTGCCTCAGACGAGGTAACACAGTTCCATGGTAAACAATCACTGCACATTTTCCTGTCCCATGGTCTCCTTCTGAGGGGGTGCCAGAAGCCAAGCAGAAAGCCCCATTCCACCAATGTACCTGTGAATATTCCATCTCACACACAGAGGCAGTCTTAATCTAAAGGAGAGGCAGACAACTCCATACATCAGCCCCTATGACTGATCTCTCTGAATGTCAGCTTCTCCCAAGAAGTACACTGGTTCCACCTTCATTGCAATGTCCCAGCCTTGTTTCTAAGTTAGCTTTGGGGTTGCCGGTGCATAAACACCCTGTTGACATCTGGCTCACACCAGATCACTGTGCGGATTTCCAGAGCCATGCAAACTCAATTCCAGCCTGCCTTTGGGGCTTGGCATCTAACAGACTGCCGCCAACCCCCAGCTGGATAAAGATTGCTTCCTGAAGGGACTAAAAGCAAGAGGTTCACCAAGCATGAGTGCTTCTTCCTGTAGAGCACTTCAGAGTATCTGTACCTAGTATCCTCTGAAAGTGCAGAGCTTCCCTCCGTTCAATCTCTCTGCTGGCTGATAGGAATTACCAGACAGTTTTCTGAGCAGTTCATGCGTGCTGTGACGCAGCTCTGGTCTGCAAAGTGCTAGCAAGTAACTGATAGGCAACAAGCTATACCCCTTCAGATTAACAGAGGAAATTGATTGCAATCACGTCACAGCTAAATTCCTCTACAGCTGCACAGCCTCTATGTTCACCTTCACATACTGTTTTCCTTTAAAGTTTTATACAGTAATGTTAAAGAATCGATACCTTTCTGTTTACCTTTAAACTAAGTCACTGTCATATTTTGCAGTCGTAATAAGTTGTTCAAATATTTTGCTCAACAAAATAAGAATTTGTGACTGATGGACGTCACATCTTAATCCTAAAGGGCATGTTATATTATTGACCATGTTATAACATAGAAAGCCATAAAAGCTGACTAAATCTATTTTCACTGTTATAACATGCCTACGTTCTATATTGTTTTCAAGTAGCAGAACACATGTTTTTAAAAATATTTGGTATAAACTAGGAGCAAAGTTGGTATGTGTCGCTTCCCTGGTATTTCTAGGTAGAGGTGCTAGCCTTCCTGAACTCATACAAGTAAAATAAAGCTTCGGGTCAACCACATTCTTTCTTATAAAATATAGTAGTGGTAAAAACACTTCCCAGCCTTCCCAAAGGACAGCTGACAGATGTGTTTGCAACCCACATATCTCCCTCTGGGAAAGAAAATATATCACACCTGTGGAGAAAGGATATCTGGACAGTGCTTTTGCAAGTTGCCAGGCTAGCTCAACAATGAAACAGAACCAATCACCAGATCTCAGAAGAAGTAATTACAGGAACCTATGCAGGGAAGTAGAACCAATTAACCCTCAATGTCACTGTGGTCACCTCGTAATGACTCAGTCACATGCCATGTTGATCACATTGCTCGTATCATAATAGCACCTAAATGATAATTAATGATTATCTAAGGATTTCAGATGAAGTTAAAAAAACCACAAACCAACCCCAAAACCTAAGCCCAAACTCCATGTTTGAAGAAACTTGACCTAATAAGTTGAAGCTTACAAGGTTTAATTTACTTCACTTACATCTCAAAACAACATAAACTAGTAAAGTGAAGGAAGAATTCCAACACCAATTTATTTAATTTTTAAAAGCAGATTCAATTGATAATTTATCTGAATTCTTCTCTAATCCAAAAAATTCTTCTGTCAACTTGCAAAAGAAACATTTTCCCTAACGATTCTGTGGTCAAACACCTCTTGTATGACTCCTTGCATTATTTTGAAACAGAAGTTATCAGCCCATGACTGGACTGAAATATTACTACTTCTGTTTTATTTAAGGTTAAGGGGTTTTACATCCACTTCATTTCACAGCCTTTATGAACTGCGCAGTTATCAACCCACTCCTCAGAAGTACAAAGTGTACCAAATATTGTGAAAGAGCAGAACAGAGCTGGTAGCGTGCCTGCTGCACAACATTGTATCTTTACAATGTATCAACATTGTTCTTTACCTAGCTACCAGAAAAATTAAGGCACATTACTGCATCACTACGCCATGTCATTTTCATTTGTCCAGCTTCTATTACAGACACCAACTACCATGAAATCCTCTCTTAAGGGTGCCTAATTCTTCAATTATATTGAACAAGAAGCATTGGCCTTAGAATGCGCAGCCAGAAGGCTCCAAAACCAGGACTAAGATTTAAGCAGCTAAGTCTCACTAAGAGGGAGATCTGAACACTCTTGTGCATGTTTCCTGCACCCAAACATGGCTGTTATTTAGGGTTTCATCACTGAAGGTCCCTAAGTGCCCAGAGTCTGGATAACACATGTGGTTACCAACACTTTGGCCCAGTGTGCCTTAGTATTTTGATCCTGCCTCAGACATTCTAATTTAACGTATGCTAAACCTGAATGCTCTTCGTACAAGAGCACCATGCATTTTGCTCAGGGACTGCAGAGCCCAGAAGCCAAGTGCTCTCCCTCCAAGATGGGCTTCGCGTGTTGCAGAGTCACACTTGCTTTCCTTTCTTTTCAGCCCTGTCAAGCCTTCATTCTTAACTGTCTACACGTCCTCTGTGCATATATCTGCAGGTCTACAATTCAGGAATTTGAAGTGAAAAAGTGATACAGCACGTACAAATTAGCAGTGCAGAGTTTGCTTACCTGCCTGTTACATCCCAGTAAGCACCAAAGATTCAATCTTCCTCTCAGAATTCAGTACAAGGCCACTAAAGAACAACTTTCTTATGACTTACAGGTAAAATTAACAAAAACTTCTGAGCTATTTCTATCAAAAGACAGCTGAAAAGTAAAGAAGTTCTGTGCAGACTTCAAGCTTCTCTGGAAGCCAAGCTATTATGAACATAACAAGTTAAGTTAACTCCCCAATAAGATAAAAGGGGAATTTAAAGACTTCATCGTTATTTTCTCTTATTTACTCTTCAATGAGCAAACCATGACATCATCAGAATTTTTATACACAGATCTATCATCCTCTCCTTGCTCTGTTCTCTTTTGGTTAATATAATGAAGGTACCGATAAGGTGGCAACTCATTCTGAGACACTAGGATGCCCAGGACTAAATTTTAAAGAAAGTATAGAGGAACTAACTTTTTAAAAATGCATAAAACCTAGTATTTAATGCACAATCACTTGTAAGTTAATGTCATTCCTCTCTTTTTTAACCAAGGCTTTCAAAGCTCTCTTCTTCTCCTTTTTGACATTTAGAAACAGGTATTCATCACTCAGATCTATGCTACAAGAGCTAATGGTCTTAAATAAAGGTTTGCAATTCAGAAATGAAAGTATGCTTTTTTTGCAGAAGAAAGTATGAATACCTAACTCCATCCATAGCTTCCCAGTGAAAATAGTCAGCTATTGCTAGCAAACTATTTTAAAAGGCGAGACCATCTGCATTACGTTTGAGCATTCTAAGTAACTGCCATATAATTCAGGATAAGGGTACTACTTCTTCATAGTTGCACCCAGAAACCACAATCAAGGCTCTGCAAAGCACCACATACTGAGTATATTTTGTAGGTCTGCAGTCTAAATGAAGATATAATAAAGTGGAAGGAAAAGCAATATAGAAGAGACAGAGATTATGTGTCTAAGGTTACCAGCAGGCCATCAAACGGGGAACCAAGCAGGTGCAAAATGCGCGTGAGGAAAGAAAATAATTATCACTGTGCAACAGAGGCATCTGTGTTTTCTAGTCTGTGAAATCTGATAAAATGACGGCTTCAGCAGAGCCGTCTGGAAATAGCTTAGTATTGCTAACATACAACTGAGACTAGTTGCTGCAGCTGGATAGAAAAAAGTACTACAAAATTCTGACTAATTCAATTATTTGTGTGACTGGAGAAAAAACTATTACAGTTAGATGATGAAGAGATAGTGTTTTCCAGTTGATATCTAATATGCACAGCATTCCTTGCAAGATGATGAAAGAGTCCACAGAGTGAGAATTTCAAAGGTCATTTCCAAATCAAGGCAATCCAATCACTTGCCACTAAGACCTAGAAATACAAAAAAATCCCCAATTTCACTAAATATACCAAAAGAGACTGTAATAAAGTAAGGCTTTTCAAGTATATCTCATGCTTGTGTGTGACTGCTGAATCTTTTAAGGAAGCATTTGATTTTAAAAATTCAGAAATTAAATGTATTGTAATTTTTTTTTGTTGTTGGTTTCCTCATATAAGGTAGTTCAGAGAAAAACCTCCAAGCACCTATGTGGACAAAGTTTTTGATATGCAGCTCAGTTTGGCATTCAGTGTTGTGAGGACCTTGCCACTAATTAATGAACTGCCCATATAATTCTGCATACAAATCGCTACCTTGAATACTTTGCTGGCTGACGTAATATTTGCTGCAAGGGAATGAAGGGAAAATTTCTGCAGTCAGTCACTCACCTCTGAGAAACAGATGTTTGATAATGCAGAAAAATGTTTAGGAGGCTACATGCAATACCCCGAACCTCTTGGTGAACCAGGGGATAAAAGTCAATAATGAACAGGCAACAGACATTCTTGCTCTGAGCCTGTGCATGTTAACATCTACTGGCAGCCACCAAAAGGGCAGCAACTGTGGCTCGATGTCTGTAAGCTGCAGCTTCTACCAAGAACAGAAACCAGAGATACTCTTCCCCATCACTGCTCACGTTATTACACTTGCTTACTAATAAGAAATCAGTGTTTCCTCTGGGTTTTTGTTTTGTTATGAACTCCCTGTCTCTATGTGGTATACTGTCTCATCTTATAGTCGTAAAGGAACACAGGTCCCAGGAACAACACTATGTTCTAATCAGAAGGGAAAATGGTCACTTAGGATGGATTCTGAGGACAGCAAAACAGGTTGTTTAAAGAGCTTTCGGCTTTATTTCTGTTTTGTTTGAAATTGTTCTGTAAGAAGAAAGAATGTCGGGGGAGTAGGTCCCTAGGCAAAATGTGAATATTAGAACCTTCAAAGAAAGGGATTACATAGTTAAGTGTCTAAGCACGCGATTAAAATGACAATCTTTTGCCTTTTCAATAGCTTTACATAATATCATAGTGGTTTCGAGAATTACAAAACTTGACAGCAATTAGTATAGTCAGTTTACAAAGGGATCACTAATGTGTCATCTTTTCCTCTTCGACCGTCTAACTAAATAAATGTGATACCCCAAATAGCACTTCTTCAACTTGAAAGACTCACATAGCAGTTTGGAAAGGTGAAAAAAAAAGTCTCCAAGTGAAACTATATGGGGATTTTTAACTAGGCAAAACAATTAGCTAAATTGCAATGCAAATAGTTTGCTGAGCTTCACAGGATCAAGCTTACAAAATAACAACACACATTGTCAGAAGCAGTATCCGTTTCCATCCAGTAAACATTAGTGGGTACACACAGACACATAGAGCAACCTTGCTGCCAAAAGAGCTCCTATCTCATGTGGAAAGGGTGGGTTGGGTGGAACAGCCCAATTCCTCTTGCCACGGTCCATGATTACTCAGTCTTCCTCAGAGCTTTCCAGTCCAGACACTGATTTCATCCAGACAGATTACAGAGCAGAAAGAAAGCACTGCAGAAGCAGCGATACACTGACAGTAAGGTTACAGACAGGAAGAATGTGAGAGCTAGTATCAAGTGGGGAGAGGAGGAAGCATCATACTAATTCTGTTATGTATTTATGACACATTTAAAGAGTTCTGAACAAAACCCAGGAGTAGTAGATATTCTGACAGGATTATAAAGAAGTTTTACTTCACACAGGATGATAACTTAGCTTTATTTTTTTTTTTTTTTTTTTTTTTTTTAAAAAGAAACTTGCTTAAATTATCCAAAGTTGAGAAACTAATGCAAGTGTATACTTCTGGAGCTAAAAGACCAACTCAGACTACAGTAAGTATTAAAGTAAAAAATCATGTGCTAGACTAGAAACGTGTAAGTATGTTCTAACATAACAAAGCAGTACCATGCATGTACATACCATAGAAAAGAAGAAACTCCAAAAGCTATTTCCCATTTTTCTTTTTAAATCTATATATGTGTTACTGAAAGCATGCAACACTAAAGTATCCTTATAAGGTGAGTGGAAATGTCATTTCCTAAAGCTAATAAACAGGAAGACAAAACCTATATAAGAAAAATCACATGAACAGCCAAGAAAAAGACACAAGTGCTGGCCAAGATTCTTGTACCAAATCATCTGCTTGCATGAAATGCTTATTCTAAGGCACATTTAACTGATACAGAGCAAGTACCGCAGTAATACAGTGTCAGGCATGCAAACAATGTAAAGACATGCACATCCCACCAGCAGACACTACCAAACTGTAATGGGTGAGTAGTGCTTAGCTTCTAAACTTGCAATCTTTGAGGAACTTGAAGCCAGACTTGAAACAATGCAGAAGTGTTCTCTGCGACATATTTACCTCAATCCATTAGCAATAACCTTGGATGAAAAATAGGAACTAAAACAAGGATATGAAAGTTCAGTTTACATTTCAACTGAGAAAAGTCTGTTCTCTGTTACGTGGGTTAAAAAGAGAAAAAAAACATTCATTGATGCTACTGTACTTCATACCAACATAAAACACAGTAAAATTTGCTAAACTAACCTCAACTTAGAATCTCTATTTCCCTCTGCTCTTATCTCCAAATCAGTTTATTTAGCTCCAGATTGTTCTTGTGGATCCAAAACATCAACAATGATTAAAGTAACAAGCAGAAAAGATTCCTAAATATGCTGGATTTTTTTTTAACCTTCATACTGCATTTACAGTGAAAAATATATGTAGAAATCAAGAAGCTACAACTCTGATGTAAAAATAAAGAATTCTCAGGCTATTATCTATCTTCTTTTGGGGTAGCAAGGAACATCCATTAAATTTGTGCGATTCTCAGAGAAAGTATCTATTCAGACAAGCAAATATTCTGTTACTCCTCCCCAAGTTTCTAGAGATACTTACAGTTCCAGAATAAGAATGACATCTGTTTTGTTCTCATAAACATCATGCAGTGTGATCACATTAGGATGTCGAATCTCTTTTAGTATGCTGACTTCTCGCTCGATATCTTCCCGGCTCACCCCGCGCCGGCTGGATTTTGTTCTCCGTTTCTTGATGAATTTTGCTGCAAACTGCTGACCAGTGCTCTTCTCCCGGCATTTTTTCACTACAGCAAACTGCCCACTGGAAAAAAAAACCAAAAAACAAAACAAACAAAAGAGGGAAAGAATGAAGATGAGTGTTTAGTTCAAGGAAGTTTAGAATTAAGGGCAGCCTCTCTTTACTGCTGTGGGGGAAAACAGCTGTACCTCTGAATTACCAGCTTGACTAAAGTACAGAACTGCTTTTTATGCAATCTGGAATAGCACCTGAAAAAAATCCTAGAGGAGGCAGAAAATGTAAGATACCACTTTTACATCACACAAACATACGCACACACACATATACCCACACATTTCAGCATATCTGTAAGTAAAAGATAATACCTGTGTAGATCACTGGATTTTTGACAAATATGTGCATCAAGGATTACTTGGGGAAAGTAATGGTTTCTGGATTTCTCTTTCCACACGCATGCTGAGGATATTTTTTTTTTCTGCAAGGGAGACAGTCCTTAGTTTCTTCCAATCTATGTGATCTGCCAATATTCCCTTTATTCTAAAGTTTGGGTTTTTTTTTAATTTTTAAAACAATACTGGGTTTCAGGACACTGCTTTGGTTTAGTTTTAAAACCACTAACTAAATACAGCAATATTAAGAATTACAGTTACTGCACCATCTTATTAAGTAGGAGGACTTTGAAGGTAAGAAAAGTACCAAGGTACTCAGGAACAAAAACCTGTGATTGTGTTACAAACCAGAAGCAGCTCCAAGAAGCTGATGACTACAGCGCATTATCATTGACGTATAAGCCTGTTGCCGCTAGGTGTATGTACACACTGATTCAGATCAGAAATCTCCAGGGAATCTAATGCTGAGTTAAAGCAAGAACAGGATTTCTAATACTGCTGAGTTTTCCTTTTAAGTTTTCTTAATCTCTTCCTAAGAATTCTCCAGCAATTCTGTTCTTGGATTATTTCACTGTACGAAGGATTCACAGAATTACAGCATGAGAAAATTACAATGAGAAAATTTTCTGAAGATAACCTACCCTGTTAACTGAAGAAGTGGTGTCCCCTGAAGTTGACTTAGAACAGCATTTGAATCAAAGCTAAGCCTTGGAGGCTTGACTATCTACACAGTGATGTAACGTGTAGTCATGTATAATTTCACCCAGTACCTGGAAGAGGAGCTAACCTGTATTAGTGGTTAATTAATTACAATTGACAGAGAGCTGCCTAGGAAGATGCATCACCCGCGAAAAGGGCATCACATAACGACAAAGTGCCAAGTAGGAATCACTCAAAGCTACACATCTCACGCATGAACTCAATGCACAATAGTACTTTATTATTGGAGAATGAACATGTGCCAAATACGCTGACAAAGTAATTAAGCAATTAAGGAATGCATGACAGACAGAGAACAGAAGATGATAACTGATCAGCAACAGTTATGCAATAAATGAAGATAATAAAATGCTGTAAGGGAAAATCACACTCATGATTTTTTTAATTTAGAGGGCTGATCAGATGAGAACGCTTTATGCTGCTGGGTCATCATTGCCACCATTACTATGCTGACCACATACAGAATCCCCAGTGACAAATTGTCTTGAACTGGGAAACGCAGTTGGGCAAGGCTAAATGACTGCTGCCTGCAGAAGGCAGGGCAGAGATGGATCCTGTCCGATGAACTCCTAGAAAGGGACTCTAGAGTAGCTGCCACCAGATATGAAGCCTTTGAATGCAGCCACAAGCAGCAAGAGAAATAAACTGTAAGAGAAGTAGTCAAAAGTCTTTTAAATTTTGAGATTCGGTTTTATTTCAATGTTATAATCAGCATTCAAGATTCATTATTAATTATTTCATGAAATCATTTTATGAACTTGTGAGATGACTTCATGTTGCATGAAAAAAATCTGAATCTAAAGCACTGCTCTGTCCACTGCTGTTTTTTGGGCTCTGTCTAGTTAACCTGACCCTTGATGACTTCTGCCAGGTTTACCAAACAGTGCCCAACATGTTATTATTACAAACCAGCAGACAGAGCAGTGCTTTAAGACTGGACCATATCCTCTTCCCCATTACACATAGGGTGGAAGACCTGCTTCACTTGCCTAAATTTGGTCAGCTAGTGCTATCTGAGATGCTCTTGAACACCTAAGACATTTATATGGGACTGGCAGATAAGGCACAGGAGCTCTGGAAGACCTGCGTCATCCTAAACTGGCAGCAGAGGGCTACACAATGTATCCTAAGCTATATCAACCCTCTCTGCTTAGTTCAGTTCAACTCTACAATGATTCTTCCTGCAACAGCAGCTCTGGGTTTGGTCTCCGAGGTCTGAGCAATTTTGCACTGTGGGTCAGCCAGCCAGGGTGGACCATGCACTTAGGTATTTGCACTGCTGCAGAGAAATGTAAAAACGGAGTCTTCTTGCCCTTGCTTACATGAGCGGGGGAGTTAAAAGCAGCAATTCTCTCACTCACTTCCCCACATTAGGGTGTCATCATTATTATTATTACTACCACATAAAGGTATTCAGCTTTATTGCAAAAGCAACCAGCTTTTCAGAAAGTTCACAGTTCCAGAGAAAGTGCAAAGTTGGGCAGCAGACAGACATGGGCATCACCACAGCTTTGTACAGCTACTCAAACTCACAGACCAGAAGGAAACGAAAAGCCATTGCTCACTCTCTGGCCACCTGGCTGGCTTTCAGGCTAGAAGGCTAAACTGCCTGATAGAGGAAGAAAAATATTTCTGCTTATGATTCATCTATAGGCTCGAACGCTATGTGGCTAACCATTTTCTTACCAATGCTCACCTTGTAAGTCTGGCAACAGCTACTGCTTCCTTTAAAAAAAACCCAAAACAATAACCCCCCAAAATCCTGCAGAGCAAACCAAATAAACCCAACAATAACAACAACAACAAAACTTGAAAGACTAAAAAATAGAATTAACTGCTAACATCAGCTTTGGAGAGGCTGGGGCTGAAATGTAAGTCTGAAGCACATGGACATACAATATATTCTGATATCCAAGGTGTTATAAAAGTTGACTGAGATTAAGAGTTACCTATTTTTCACTGACAAAGCATGTATCATTGACTTTTGAAAAATTCTGGTATTTGAATTTCCAATCTTTAGCCCATGATAGAATTCTTCCTTTAATTCTTCTTCACTGAAGACAGCAATGCATTTTGGGCTTCTTTCTAAACAAACAAAATTCTGCGAGTGTTTTAAAGCATGCACTGTAGACCTGTAAGCTAAAGAAAGATGACTTTTCCCCAGTATTATTCATATTTGAATTACATAATTCCCCAAAGCCAATTCATGCTTCTGATGCCTTTAAGGCTAAGGCTGTTTAACTTTATTTTAGCAATGGGTCAACTATGACATTACAGCATGAGGCTAACCTACTGAAACAAAGGGGACCAGGTAAGACAAGTTGATCTCCTCTCTCCACCTCCTCTTCTGAGTTACGTAACTTTATTTTTTTCAGTCTTTTACTTTTTTTCTCCAACCACAACCACCTGTTTGAAGGATATCATGAGCTATCACAATTACATATTAAAATGTTATCAGAAGACAAATACATCATTTAAAACCACATGACCTTACAGATTGGTGCCATCCATGGTTTATTAGGATGTCAGGCACCAGAAATCTTTCACATTGCTCAAGACTGCAAGAAAGTTATCAACTAACAGGTATCTAGAATAAGTGCCAGTTATACACCAAATAACCTTCCTATTGTTGCTTTTGTGGTAAGCAACCTGGACCAGGTTGCTTAAAGCCCCATCCAGCCAAGCCTTGAACATTTCCAGGGATGGGGCCTCCACAACTTCTCTGGGAAACCTGAAGGGTTATAGCTACCTTAAGTCCCTCTCCACCTTCTAAATCAAGCAAAACCACACCTTCAGTTCAGCTGCAATGCCAAACTGGAAGCAACCTCTCCCCCCTGCTTCCTCTCTCCCTCTTTGTGGTCTTGCAAAATACAGTAAACTTTACGAGGCACTTGAGAGCCTCTCTTGTACATGTAATGATTACAGTACCACATCTGAAAGCCACTAGTACAATGTATTATACTTAGCCCATAGAGAAGATAAGCTATTAACAGCATTAACAGGGTGGGGTAAGCCACAGTTAATAGGTTGATAGCGCACTCCAAGCAGATGCGACAGGGAAGTGGTAGCGTTTCATGTGTGCCATGCTCAAGAGACAACCTGTTTCATGGAATAGCAGCTTTAGTGCTAGCTACCAGCATTAGGCCTGCAAGGAATAAATCTTCATTGATCTTGACAGATAAAGAAACTGAGGTATGCTAAAACAAAGTAACTTGCCAGCTAGAATTTCTCTAATTGTGCATGCACATCTTTTCTTTTCTCCCCAGTGGGCATTCTAGGGAACATAAGGGTCCTTTCCCCAAATCATGTTTTTAATTTTGCAGCCAACAAAAGAGTACAGGCACATTGAGAATGAACGCAGCACTGACTGATAAGCTCATACCATATTTGTCGGAAATACTTGTATAGTGCTCCTTTCTTTTTTTGTGCTCCTTCCCTTGCCCTGCAATGTTTATTTCTCTAGCACAGACACTGAGAGAATGCCAAAAGTATTGTTTAGCTGCAAGCCCTTCAAGTACTGGAGAGTTTTGAAAAGAAATGGCAAGCAACACGAAGATGAGAACATCACAGGACACCCATGACTGAAGGATACGTGGATCCTGGATAGATTATTAGGCTATTTCTCTTTTTTTGTTTGGTTAGTTGTTTTTTTGTTGTGTGTTGAGTTTTGTTTGTTTGTTTGTTTTTTAACAGCTTTGGCAAAACAGTTTTGCAGGTAAGTAACAAGTTTACACTTTAAAGTGCTGACACAGACACACATCTCCCAGTTGACAGTCTGGCTCTCTGCTTTGTGTTCATGGTGGACAAATGCATTTTCACAGTCCACAGTGAGTCTAAGTAGCAGCACTCAAAGTACCTGACCACTCCCTAACATGAAGGAACAGCAAGCACCTAATTACTTGGAAGGAGAAAGAGCAGCAAGCACCTGAAGCCTATCAATCACCGTAAACACATTTCAGCTGCACATAAACACTTGTTATAGGAAAGGGCACACTGGCCATAGCACAATAGAAGTGGTAACTTTGGGAGACACATGAAAAAAGCAGTACCAAAGAAATGGGATAAAAGAGGATTTAAATGCGATATAGCATTTAAGCTAAAGAGAAAATACTCCTCAAATGCTGTATGAGTGGCTAAGCAGGAGAACACACCAGCTGAAATCTGATGGTGCACCACAGAGATCATTGTTAGGACTGGTCTTTTCCAACTACCACTAATACAGAAAAGCAAATACAAAGTACTTAATTAAAACTGACCATAAAACTATAAATAGCAGAGTGCTGCAAGTACAAAGGCAGAAGAACACACGTTCTGCAATCGTGCAGTACATTTCCAACATGTACAGAGCTTAAATCAAGTTGTAATTTGTACCCATCAGTAAAGGGCATGCTGATACATGTTCCTTAGAAATATTTTCTAAAAGCAGTAAAGCCAATGAGAGCAAGGAAGGGAAAGCAGAGGGGAAAATCAGACAAATTTATAAAGCAAAGACAAACAAATGTACTAACAACTGGTACTTCCTTACTTCTCAGTTCCTTGTTATGCATAGATGTGTTTATACACTTGCGAACTCTGTAACTAATTCTTAAATTCCCTTTCCTAATTTCTGATTTAAAGTATCTTTTGGTATCAAATTACCAAGTTTCAGAAATATCTTGATCCCAATATAGTGATCCAATATATTTGATGATAAAATAGTTTGATTATCTTTCAGTATGAATTAATCAAAAATTTAATTTATTTTACCAAAACATCTGAAGTATAAAAAAAGACTTCTTCCCTTATGTAATATTTTAAGAAAAAAAAAAACCCAACCCAACAACTTTAAAAATAATCTTTATTACCGCTCTATGAAATACTTCCAGTTGGAAAAAAACATTGCAATATCAGATACCATTTTTTTCTGATATAATAATCAACCAAAATCTCTGCTGTACTGCCTATTCAAATACAGTTTGAACTGCGTACCTGTAAACTTATTAATAAAATTAATAGAAACACTCTGATAGTATCTATGACAGATGATATCACAAGATGAAGCAGCTGGAATTTGAGGTTTCAAACACTGGAAAAAGCAGGTGAGCTAAGTTAACATTTTAAGCACACCCATAGACTAAACTACCTACCATAACTTTGCATAACTGAAGTCAGATGGCAGGAATGACCAGAAAGTAAAAAATCACAGAAGTATGGAATTTGTCCAATCTGTTCTTTTCTCCAGCATTTTATAAGCTCATGCCTCATATTTTTGTGGTTTGGTTATTTTAAAAGCAACTCATAACGCATTTCAGGTTATTTATCTCCTGCAGAAATCCTCTTGTGCTGTCAGTCTCAGCACATTACACTGATGAAACGGGAGGTCTCTGTTGCTCTGCTGCTTTCTGCAATTTCATTAGGCTGCTAATGGACTTCTCTAGATGTTTACTAAGCTACAGAAAAGTGATTTTTCAGTCTCTACTGTTTTCTTAGAAACCCAGAGGAGCCACTAGTTCTAAGGGAGGGCATAACAGCGTGATAAAGAACTTGATCTATGACAGAGCACAAGAAAGACGCCACATTGTTTACTGTTTATTATTATTTCTTATTTATATTGCTCTGAGTCACATATGAAAAATTTTAGAGGAATAATTACATGGGGGGGAGAGAGAGAGATATAAAAATACAGAAGACTACTTCTTCATCTGTGTAAATATATGTACGCATATCCAGTATGGAACGGAAGACTATGCTACCAAGCGTCTTTATTATATCTGTTTATTATAGTATTACCTCACTTTCCGGGCCACACATTTAAAAATGCAATTGATCAAAGGTGTGACTGGCATTGCTAAGGTTCACTACACAGACCGTTATTCATGTACAGATTCAATCCAGATTGCATCTCACTGAACACAGCTCCCCAGAATAGTAATTACTGTTAAACATGAGCAGATTAATCAGATGGCTCTGGCTGGCTCAGAGAAAAAGGGATGAAGAGAGATAGATCCGGAATACTTTTAGTGTATTACAACCACATGTTGAAAGTAAGACCACGTATACCAGTGCATCTTCCCATGGCCCTTCCCAACACCCTCACCTAAAGGAAAGGGGGTGATCCACTTGGGATTTTCTCATTCTACTCCAAGAACTATGACAAAGATTTTCCAACATAGTTAATGTGAAATAAGTTACACTGCGGGAGCATGCATGCATGCACACACCTGTGCATACATTTGCTGAGCTGAAAAGCACTTATTGACTAGTACAGTCCATCACATGGAGATGACGGAAAATTGATACTATATATCAGCAGTTTGACAGTAAACTTCAACTGCGGACAACTAAAGAATTGTTCACAATTAGAAACAAGAAGTTTAGAAAAAAATGTAATCTCATGATTAGGCTTAATTTTGTGAAGTGGAAGAAAGGACAATTTAAAAAATTGTCCTCCTTCCCTCTTGTTTACATGCAATGCATGCAAATGCTTTCACTCACTCTCTGCGTACATATGTCAGTATATCTCTATACATCATGACAAGAGCACTGTAAAAACAGGATACAGAAAGAAAATATGACTGCATGATATTTTGTTTATAGTTTATTTTATACACACTATACTGTGGAGTGACTCTATAGGTATTTGGTATATTCTATATTTGTAAGCTGTAACTGAGTTACTGTCCTTGAAAGGGTTTTAATGAGAAACACAGCACCTTGAAAATGAAATTAAAAGACTCAAAAAGCCTGCAACATTTGCATCCTGCTGATGACTTTGCCTGAAGGTTAATGCATAGCCTGTGCCAAGTTATGGCTGCTATGGAACCAAATGAGAGCTCAGTCCTGTCTTTTATCCCAGGAGAGTGCCTTCATATTTTTTCCACTTTAAGGAGGACTTTGTTTCAAGTCAGGGCTCTAAACTGAACAGGATTTCAGTGTGCAAAACATGTTCTGTCTTGGTGACATCAGATCTCCCCATGAAGTTGCAAATGTGTCTGCTCTGTGCTATTCCTGAGCATTGACATACGAACTCAAGAGTAGGGAGAAGGAATTAGGAAGGAATTCCAAAAAGCAAAGTTAGAGATGCTTTATTGTGTAATTCAATGTGAAAACAGTTATGAAAACTCTTGAAAAAACAGCAGCATAGATTCTGTTTAAAACAGAGGCCATTTGTACTTTCCTTATGTAGTCCACCTCCTTGACATTTAATTAGATGTGACTGAACTGTGGTTTACTTCACCAGTTTAAAGGTATGTTTAGATACTTGAGTCACGATGTATCACACATTAGAGTAAAGGAAAAAGTAAGTGGTGTTCAAGAACAATTTAATTACCCAAAATAAAGGCAAAGATAATAAATTATAATCAAGCATTAAAACAGAAACATGTATAGTAAATGTAATATAAACAAATCAGATAAAGAGCATCACCTCGAAGACTTAATCTGCATTGAACACAAATTTGCCTTTATTTAAAGATACCGTTGGTCTTAGTTCAAAATAACGAGGAAGAAGAACACGGTAGTTACAGCGAAGAATGGAAAGCTCTGTACAAACCAAATATGAGTCTTCTGTATATACAATACCTAACAAATATTTATTATCTAACAGAACTGCCACACAAAGCATGTCATTGTGAGACACAGTCAAGGCTTACCAACGCATTTCATCATTGTTTAAAAATACTAAATAACTAAGTTTACCTAGGACTTTAAATAAGAGTTAACATCCGTAAACTCAAATTGGCAGATGACAACTCAATAGTGTAAGAGAGATTTCAGTAAGTCCTTCAAAACCTGCCTACTCAAAAGAAAATGCTTTACAAGAACGATACACCTTAAAGCCTCTGAACAATTCTTAAACTTAACCTCTGAAGCTGCCTAAGTCCCATGTTTCTGTATACTACATTACTTAGTCTTAAATTCAGCTTAACATTTTTATTGATTTTTCAGCTTTTTCAAGGGAAAGAAAACCCCCCTATGACTCAATTTCCCTCAATTTAGATAACTGCAAAATGAGTTTAAGTCTTATTTTCCCAGGTTATCATCACATTTATTATGGCATTAAAAATAATCCTTATAATTTTCTTTCCCAGCCAACAAAAAGAGGGATTTATACAATTTAGATGCAAAATAAGTGAAAAAAACCCACACATGAAATTATTACTTTATGATCAAGACATGATACAAAACAACCTCATACAAAATGTTACATAAATGTGTAAGACAATACTGCTGGATACTTTACAAGTTTTAAGCGTTCACACACAGTGTGTGTGTGAACTTTACAAGTTTTAAGCGTTCAAACTATTTCTCTGGGTACTATTTCTCTTTTCAGCATCAATACAATGGAATAACTTTGGGAAGCACTTGATTACTGGAAATAGCTCCTGTCCGTTAAATTTAACACTGCTATTTACACTCTGCTTTCCAGTGAAGACCTTTGAATAAAATGTTTTATTGCTTTAAACATACAGCTGCAACCATGTCATGAGTTTACTCCGCCTCCTGATTAGAAGTAATGACAGGGGCAGAACTGACAAGTCCAAGATTTAAGAGAGTTTGGAGCATGACAGCTCCTACTACTCACCCTCCTCTCCTTTCTTCCAACCCAATCATGATTTATGTCCTGGTTACAATACATCCAATAAATGAAGCTTGCTGTCACCAGGTGGCCCACTACGGGCACCACTCATTTTGCTGTATTGCTAGTAGTCTTTCTCGGTCAAAGTTTTGCAATACAAACAAAACACCACTTGTTTGCCTTGCTGCTTCTTTGAAACACTGATTTTTGAAACAGCTGCATGGTTTCATAGACTGTTTATTGCTGGTGTTCACCACCTTCAGCCCTCTTCGTCCCATTCAATGAGCTCTTTTAGTATAATTGAACTGTCTCCTTCTCATTATTTTCTCAACTGTCAGCCCACTGTATTTTCCTCACTAAGCTTTCTTAATTCCAGATTTTTATGATCTCCAGCTTCGCCTCCAACCTCAGCACTCGTGAGCCCACCTCTCCTGTACCTTGCTGGATCTAGGCATTTAAGCCACTGTGTGCAAAACTTGGAAAAATTACAAATTCCTCCTCACTCCTTCCAGCTCTGTTCTCTTCTTTATTGGTTTTCCACGTGCTTACACATTCACCTGACTCCAGTAGGATGGCCATGTACTAAGGTCTCTTCCTGAGGCACAGCTGAAGTGAATCAGTAATCCCCACAAAGTCTCTCCTAGGAGAGACCCCTTCTCCAAATCACCCTCTTGCTGCATATACTATGTCCTAAGCACAACACTTAGTTTCCTTCCAACTTGCCCAGCTTACCTTCACAATAAAATGTCAAAGCACATCAAAGAAACACGCTTGGTGAAAACAAAAACCAAAGAACAAAAAACAAAACACCCAACCCTGACAATTATGTTTCCTTTCTGGATTAAACCCAGCACTGCACCCCAAACGTGGCATTCATATTTTCCCAGCACGTTCAATACTAAGTAGAGCTTATTTACTATGTTGAGAGAAACAATCAGACAGAACCTATCAAGTTCTCAACTATGGATGTATGAAACAGGTGGCCTCATAGCATGTTCAAGTTAAAACACAGTTTTAAACATATTCTTTACTATAATCTAAATAAAAGAATAAATAGTAAACTGTAAGTTAATAATTTAAAGGTTCTACATACCTCATATTAAAAAATACAAATCTATTACTTTCAAAGGTATTTCCTCTTTTATCTAGATAGCTGAATAACACTTGTAACAATTGTTTTAAGAAAAATAAAAAATAAAAACATGTATGCACAAAGTCTAAATTTAACTTAACAGCTAAGTGGCAGATGGCACATCATGTGGTTACCCATCAATCTGCAGCATTGGCAAAAGGATTAATCTACAAATCCTGCTGCATAAGCAGCATCAATATGGAAAGTATGTGCCTTCCTTCCCTGCTCCCCCGTATTCTCCCCTCCTCCCCATCCCACGTGCACAAAAAAAATTCTCTTCCTTAGGCAATGGTATTCCAGTAGGAAATTCTTGGACAATTACTCTATCCGTTTGCTTTTGGGGCCAGGCCAGTCCATTTTTATGTGCAGTCCCATTTAAAGTACAAACCATCTAAGTTCCTATATTTGCCAAGATGTTTCCCTTCCAGGATTTTTCTTAAGTATTAAGTTTCAAATCTCTTTTATAATTCCAATCCACTATTCTTCCAAAGATGTAAACATCATCTCCGCTGCTTTGCTTTACATGTTCTAGCTCCTTTCTCTCCCACTACCAATTATGCTACGTATTGTATCAACAGTCTCACCATAACTGAACTAAAGGGAAATGGAATTATCTGAAAACACAGCAAATTAATTATTCTTTGGCTTACTGCATATAAGCTTTAACTTACAGCATTGTCCTGGTTGCGGCAGGGATGGGGTTAACCTCCCCAGGAGCCGGCAGGGGGCAGGTATTCCATACCAGGTGACCCATGCCCGGGCTATAAGAGGCACTAGCCGAGGCGAGGAGAGCAGTCGCCACTCGGGGGTGGGCTACGGCGGTGCGGTCTGGTCGGTGCGCTTCGCGGCGGTACTGTAATCGCGTTTTCGTATTTCCTTTTGCTGTTCTGTTAAATTGCACTCTTTTACCCCCCGAGTTTTGCCCTGTCGATTTCTTTTTCCACGACTGTGGGAGTCGTGCGAGCGGCTGCGTGGTTCTTTGTTGCTGGATGAGGCCAAACCGCAGCAAGCATCTAAATTTTTTAAAAGTTATTCCAAAGACAGAAAGGCCTGGGGTATTCGTATGCTCTCCAGTCTGGGGGGAGGGGAGAGGGAAGACAGTGCCAAGCATATATATAAATTTGTTTTTAATTGAACCATTTTTACCTAATAACCCATAACTCTGTAGCATAACACGTAACACTCTAACCCCTTTCTTTCCAGGGAAAACAGAGCCTGTGACCTACCAACTCAATCTATGCATTTTTATATTGAAACATAAAAATGTTGAAACATGCTGACCTGAACATCACTGCTCTTTGTTACTTTGGTATTGGTTTTGTTTAACAGGGAAAATAATTTGGTTTAGGCCTTGATGTTGCAACAACAATCACAGTGTACTTGTGAAAGCAATGGATGAAAATCACTGGTGCCAAAACCAGCCACTTCGCTCCTTTCATTAAAAACAGTGTTTTTTTTCCTTTGGTAGGATTTGAATGTGCTGTTGTGCAGCACTAGAGATGGCAAATTTGGAGCACGACCACTGAATAATTACATAGGCTCAGGTTAAGCATGCATTTTATTCACGAGTGCTCCTTGTGGAACACGAATGAGGCTTCTAGTTAGACTTCCAGATGGAATTTGCAAAGAAGGGAAAACATCAAGTCTTTGGGGGGCTGAGTGCCTAACTTCTTCTAGAACTTAAAATGAGAAATAACAGCAGACCATGGAAAATTAAAAAGCTTGTATCAAATTGACATGAGAAATAGCTGCACCATCATTTTATTCATCTAATGGCTTTTTTTAATTGGCTGAAATGAAACAATAACACCACCACCATCCTTTGGGTTTCCATCCATTTGTGTTCCAGATTCTCAGTGGTATTGACTTCCTCTAAAAAACCATCTAATTTTCCTTGCACAGTTTTTAACACGCTTTCTGCCTATAAGCACTTTGACCCATCATGAAAAAGCCTGCAATATGTATTTAGCTAAGAGCATTAAAAGCTTCATTTTTCAGTTACTGCTGCTACGCAGAACATTTTTTCTCTACTTACAGGCAGCTGAGTTGATCTTCTTTTGAAGCAAAGAAATGGATTAAGTGATTTCTAGATATGTCACCATGTTCTAGCTTTATACTTCATATAAACTAGCTCATTGTTAAAAATGCATATTTTTCAAACGGTCTAAATCTGTATTTTACTCAATGCAGGTAGAAAAATTACTGTGCCTTAAGAAAGATTAGGGAGGATGCAGTGATCCAGATTTAAGGTCATTTGAACAAAAGGATCTCAGGAGACAGCAGCACTCTGCAACATCCAGAACCTACCTGCATCTGATGATCTGGGATTCAGACTTTCATACTTCCAATAATGATAAAACCTACTTAAGGGCTAAGTTCCTCGAGTGGCAAGCAGTGCCTCATTTTCCCTCTAAACTGTATTTAGGATGAAAGATTAATCTACTCTGTAGCTCCTAAGCCTAAACTTGCTAGAGAAAGCAACTTGCTCATGCGCAGCAGGACTGGGGCTACACTGCAAGGCAGCACGTGCGCAGGCAGCCGTCCTTCTGAAGCCACAGTTGTCTCTGGGTAATCTTCTGTGGGCACGTAATGCCTTCTCTACTCCAGCTGCATTTCTGCAAGTAGATGTGCACAGAAACTCTGTCCTGCAAGCTCTGACCAAACACCACCTCGATTTCTTACCTGGTCAGTATTTTGAAGGAGTCCAAACTCTACATGTATACTTCAGTGACCTTTACGAAAGCTATGAAAACTATCACATTGAAGGAAAGTTTAGGGACTGTTGTAAGCAAAGTATATACTGTCATTAATACAAGCAGTATGCTTAGGGAATATCAACAGTGAGAATAAATACAACTGAAAAAAGAGCAGCAAGTCCATTACTAAAAAGAGTAGTTTCCTAAAATTCAGCTTCTGTGCCAAAACAGAAAACCTTTTTCTAAGTTTGGTTTTAACTAACAGGATGCCAGGAGATTTGTCATTCAAAACAGCTGTGTATTTATAATCACTAACGTTGCATCAGACAAGTTTCACTTTCTACAGTAATTCATCCAGTCTACAAAAGACTCACACGCATCAATTCCAGCTTTCAGCATTGCAGCTCTTTCTACTCAGATTAAGAGTTAGACATCAGAATAAAAATGCAGTCACATGGACATCAGCATAACATGCTGCAACTGAAATCCTTTCTTCCCCTGTTACAAGGGGTGAGAGCAAAGAAACATTATAGAAATCATGGTCTTAATCAAGGCGCACTTCTGCAGTCCGAAGGCACTGCAGAATTGGAAATTGTTGTACACAGCCTGGCCTTGCCTCCCGCTCCAGCCTCTTGCTTTACGTATTATGGATGTGCAATACTACCTACACCAGTGATAAAACAAATGGGATAACCTGGGAACACTTGGTTAATGGATGAAGCGCATCTCAACACAGCTCCAAAATAAAGCAATGATTTCTGAATTCACAAGTGCCTTTTTAAACAGAGCTTTAACAAGAATACTTTTCCAGAGAGCTGGTATTCTTCAGTTAGAGCAGGCAAACTACACAGTAGAAACCCTACAGAGAACAGTATCCATGTCCATCCCTCAGCTGAGTTGTGCTTCAGAGAATTACAAATGAACAAGTAGGGGATTTGTACTTCTTCCCCATTGCTACCACCAGCAGTGCTCTCCCTAGAATCACTTCCTCATCTTCCCTCTACTCGGGACCTCCCTGCAACCCAACTGAAGATGGGCACTGCCCTGGAAAAAAGCAGAACCAGTCACCCAGAATCATTTCAGTATTTCCAATAAACTTTCTCTGCACATCACTTCCCCCTCCACCGTTCAAGAGGTATTTTGCCTCACCCCCTTTGCTGTCATGACTTCCTCAAAATTAACGTAAGAAATTAACTTCCTAAAAGCATTAACTCTTTATGTAATAGATTTCAGAGAGGAGTACTCTTCACACACTGGAAGGGTACAAAGTGCTTTCAGTTAAATTTAACTCTGCATCAAAGTTCTCTTTGGAAAGTTCTGGTCAGATGTTTCTGTATTACATGGTATTCTAATTTAAAAAAAGCTGCCCACAAATGACAGCCTGCCTTATGAAGATATTTGTTCTAGTTACTACATATGTTTGCACATGGAAATAAATGACAATCCTTTAGTATTTCACTTCACAAGTGAGAGCCTACTTTGATCTTTGATTTTCTAGATAAAGACGTTTCAAGTAAAGACTTCAAATAAACAGCACTAATTCCTGAAATTTTCTTGTATCTATTGCCTTCTTGACAAAGATGTATTCCCCAAAGAAAGAGACAGAAACTACTCAAGCTACAGTAGTGTAAGCAAAGCTGTAACTAATTTTTGCTGCATTTTTTGTTACAAATCCAGTTCAGAGATATTTTATTTTGGCCTCAAGAACACAAATTCCATTTATTAATTTCCTTCCTTTTTCTGTCATAAAATCATAGAATCATTTAGGTTGGAAAAGACCCTTAAGACCATCGAGTCCAGCCATTAACCTAACACTACCAAGTCCACCACTAAACCATGTCCCACATCTACTCATCTTTTAAATACGTCCAGGAACGGTGACTCAATCACTTCCCTGGGCAGCCTGTTCCAATGTTTGAGAACCCTTCTGGGGAAGAAATATTCCCTAATATCCAATCTAAACCTCCCCTGGTGTAACTTGAGGCTGTTTCCTCTCATCCTGTCACTTGTTACTTGGGAGAAGAGACGGACCCCCACCTCTCTACAATCTCCTTTCAGGTAGTTGTAGAAAGCTGTAAGGTCTCCCCTCAGCCGCCTTTTCTCCAGACTGAAAAACACCAGTTACCTCAGCCGCTCCTCATAAGACTCGTACTCTAGACCGTTCACCAGCTTTGCTGCCCTTCTCTGAACATGCTCCAGCACCTCAATGTCAGTCCTGTAGTGAGGGGCCCAAAACTGAACAGTATTCGAGGTGTGGCCTCACCAGTGCTGAATACAGGGGGACAATCACTTCCCTAGTCCTGCTGGCACTCATCTGCATGAGTTGCATCTATTGGAAACATTACCTGGAGCAAGGTTTCTCTTAGCAGGGACTGCTACTTATTCTTTCACAGAAGCACAAATACTCTACCAAAAGCCGTTATGTCAGATGACCATGTGCCTCTTGACAGCTTTCTGCACGCACCCCCCGTGCCAGTAAAACTGTAAGCAGGCTGGATTTCCTACTGCTGGCCACCAGCTTTTCAGCTCAATACAATTTGTCTCAGGGAGGTCAGTACTATGTGCTCTCCCTCAGTGTCATGCTTCATTTTGTTCTTTTTCATGTTGAAGTGTCAGACAAAGAAAAATCACTCTGATGGGGGTTTTCTCTTGGCTCTTTACACAAGGAAAAAATGTCAATGAGGAACTACAAGAGAGCAAGAGATCACTGTGGTAGTGCATTTGCCACAACTGACCTTGCAGACTAGTTTGATGAGGAACAACAGATTTTAATTGTTCTTTTTCATCGGGGAAAGGGTTCTTTTAAGAAGGACTTATTGTACTGAGTAAGAAAACCTGTGCTGCCAGAGGCAGAGTCTGACAAGCAGCATTTTCTTGTTTCACCTCCCATAAAGGTCTCACACCCAGCCACAGACAGCAGCTCCCTGGGAGGTCACCGCTCAAATGCAGCTCCATGAAGCTGGAGGACAGCCTGGCATTTCACAGAATGGTTCCCTCTGTACTCATGGCATTTCAGTAACCTCCCTCAGTGCTACTTTGCGTTTCTGCCTCTCAGTTGCTCAGTGTGCAGAACTCTCGCTTTCAAATCAGAGTCCTGATATCCCTCTGCCCCACAGAACTATTTTGGCTGCTTAGTCCATTTCACCAAGTACCAAAATGCTGGGTGCCACAAAATGTTGCCCTTTTCCAGCACGGACCATCGTCATCCCTGGTAGAGGGGGCAGTCCTGAGGCAGGACGCTCCACCAGTGGGAGGGAGACGACACACAGATGGGGTCCATACCACCTCTGAATCACTCACTCCCACCAGGGCAACCGCAGAGAGCCCAGCCCACACAGAGGAACACGACCAAGCATTTAGCCAGCCAGAGATGAGTGTCCACCAGGGAGCCCTCCGCAGGCACTGCCACCCTGGTCAGACCCAGGCCCACGGCATCAGGGCAGCACACGCCTCCCAGAATAGGGGGAACGTCTCTATTGTGATGTAGTTCAAGAGTATGGGGCTAAAAATCAAACCTCATTTGCCCAAGAGAACAAGTCTGGGTCCCCAAAACGTCTTGGTTTCTTCCAGTGCCCTTGCCTGTCTCCTGCTTGGAGGTACAGAGCCTCGCAACATGTCAGGAAGGCAGGTGCACTGGTGTGTGAACAGCATTCTGGATGGACTGTCCGTCACTGAAGGAAAGCCCGTTTTGTTATGGTGACCTGTGGGGTACATCCACTGTGACCAGCCACAAGCAACCACATGTGGCAGACTCCTCAGCAGTCACAAAAATTTAACAAAAGCCATGCATGGTCTTTGTCGCCTGTCCAAAAAACATGGTGGCATCTGAGTTTGCATCTGCAGAGCAACACTCGCATGGCAAAGTCCCCCTTCCTGCACAGGTTAGATGTTTCATATTCACAGCGTGAGATGCTGTGGCATCACATCTTCCTCACGGGGGAACATCAACAATGTGCCAGATGGAAAACAATCTTAGGAGAGAAAAACAAAACAAACCCCCCAAAAACCCAAAACAAACAAAAAAAAAAGGATTGCCAGAAATGGAAAATCACTAGCTCACCAAATAAAGACAGCTCCCTTCCTATTTCCTACAGTGACACCAGTGAAATTTCTCTAGCAATTAATGAGTTTGCACAGGTGTTACTCCAAGCGTAATCATAAGACCGTCTAGCTGGCAGAAACATCGCTGAAGTGATAGTGTGTTGGTGGTGACAGAGAAAGAGAGCAGGGCTCAGCTGCCATAGCACACAGTAACTACTGCAGGGTTGGCAGTCAAAAAATCAGCTTGTAGGCTTGACATGGAAATCTGTCACATGGGATAGGGAATCCCCAAACACCTTCCCATCTGAAACCATACACTCAGATCCAAAGAGTCAGAAAAGCTTCTGAATTGCGTTGCATTATCTTGGCAACAACAGATGCACCAGTGAGCCTTACCTCTTTTCTATCACCTCTCAGGCTTAAGTTCACTGTCATTCTCAATTCACTCATTAGGTACATCTCAAAATATTTATTGTTCTTTTTGAAAGCTTCCTCAAAACATGAAAAAAAAAAAAAGCACCCTTCAGCATCAGAGGAAGTTTATGTCAAGCTTTGTCTCAAAGAACATTTGAGTAAACAAGCTGAAATCCTGATAGTTGTGTGGGTTCAGCACAGGCATTACTGCAAACAGCCAGACACAACCTTTGTCAGGGATGCAGGTATAAACTGTCTTCACAGCGAGTACAAACTCCTCCCAAGAAAGGTTCCTCAAGAACCTGTGTCCTTTTGGAAGACGTAATGCAGTAGCAGTTGCAGGGGAAAAAGAAAAGTCCCTGTGCAGCTGTAAACAACCCTGCTCGCAATCGTTTCATCATGGTGCTGAAACACGATGGTTTATCAGAAATGGAAATGTGACAGTAAGATGAAAATAGATGACAGAATGGCTTGAAGCAGCACCCACATGAAAGATAATGTGATCTCCGCTGAGCGGGCTGTAGGTGCTACCGCTAGCACTACCTTAGCACAAACACAGCTTTCTTCTTCTCATGACCGTGAGTACTGTGGGTACTGGAATTACAGTGAGCACAAGGGACACTGCCCTTTTGCTGAAGATGTTACAGAAAACCCCCAATCACATGGAAGCCAGACTGCCACCAAGAAATAGTCACTCTTTTTCTGGCCTCATGTGATTTTTCATGCTATAATGCTGAAACTCTTTTCCCCATCTGCCACACGACTAGCAGAAGAAATAACCTTCAGTCAACACAACCAGGACAGCATAAAAAAGGCGAACACTGGAACTTTAAAACTAAAAGCAAGGAAGGTAGCAGCTCTTGTAGGCCATGCATTAAACAAACAAGTAAATCAGGAGAGCGTATAAAATTATTTTAAAAGGCAGTACTATGAAGAAGAACAACAGGAGACTTGTCTATGCAATTTATTATCAGTTTATAATTTTCTCCACTCAGTCTTCCCAAAATAGTATTTTTCCATAATTCAGTTAATTAATTTTCACATTAACTTCATATACTTTACACACATTTGTTGGGCTGGATTACTAGCACAGTAGCAATTCTGCAGCATATGGCACTGCAGAAAGGGTCCATAACATGTTCCTCCTCTCTCTCAATGTGAAGCTGGTTCAAAAAATGTCTGTGTACACTTTATCTACCCTCCTGCATGCCCAACTATTTGTTCCTGTTGTCACACCTCTTCAACTGATGTCACAAAATCAAAATTTACTGCTAGCAGTTAATGCCCAATGATCCAGTTTAAGAGATAATTAAAAAAAAAAGAGTGGTCACACAAGTCATGGAGGAATGTGATACCATATGTCCTAGGATGAAAAGCAATGAGCTGAAATTCTTCAAGCCAATGTTGCCCTGTATCCTGCAACTAGACTTGGAAAGACAGTACTCCAAAAGAAGCAGGAAAGACCTTACAAAAGTGGGCAGACTATAACATGAATATATCAGAGATTGTTTTCAACTTCTTTTATACCACTTTTTTTATGAACAAGAAAAGGTTGTTTGCAAATACTTACAGAGTTATCATTTTCTACTCCCTCAGTTTTCATTCGTGATAGCAAAACCTCTCACACAACTCTTCTGCTTGGCCAGCCATATCCCAATCATTAACATTAGCCAGAGAAGTCAGAGGAAATATTTTGGAGGTAGTATATGAAAGCCTTTTTTGTTTGTTTTTGCTTCTCAGCAACTAGTAGTTATTCAGCTTAATTTTCTAAAATTTCAATTCCTTTAAGATGCTCCACCAAACACAAAGATAAGGTTATTTTTCATGCAGTATGACGTGACTAAGGAGAGATTTGCATGGGGTTCAGTCAAAAGCTCCAGTACTTTTCCAATGCACTCAGTTTCAACCAACTTCAGCAAATTAATTACTGTCAAGTTAAGAAAAAAAATTATAGCTATTTCACTACATTTGGGATACTATTCTGGAAACATCAAATTGGATTTTTATATAGGACAGTTACAAAGATGGATTACCTAAAATGAAATATAAGCTCACTGTTTTGAAGTAATACAGACAAAAAAAGCAAAACAGGTCAGAAAATTTTCCCTGTAGATGGTTTCCTCCCTGAATTATGAAGTTGAAGAGACAGAATTGAAAACATTACACTTTGTTGCACTAACTTTCCAGCAGTAGCACCAAACCACCTATGAGGCTGAAAGAGTTGGGGCTGTTCAGCCTGGTGAAGAGACGGCTCCAGGGAGATCTTATTGCGGCCTTCCAGTCCCTAAAGGGGGCCTAACAGGAGAGCTGGGGAAGGACTTTTTTCTAGGGCATGTAGTGATAGGATGAGGGGGAATGGCTATAAACTGGAAGAGGGCAGGTTTAGATTAAACATTAGGAAGGAATTTTTCACTTTGAGGATTGTAAGGCACTGGAACAGGTTGCCCAGAGAGGCTGTTGAAGCCCCATCCCTGGAGGTGTTCAAGGCCAGGCTGGAAGTGGCCTTGAGCAACCCGGTCTAGTGGGAGGTGTCCCTGTCTATGGCAGGGGGGTTGGAACTCGATCATCTTCAAGGTCCTTTCCAACCTAAACCATTCTATGATTCTATGTTAAAAGTGCAAAGTTAATGCCAAACATTTTCAGCAGCTTTCACTGCTGGCAAACTACACCCAAATTCCGCAGAAAACAAACAAAAGGGTCACATTGCAATGGTTGCGGAGGTCACTTCAAGTAAGCAGAATGGTCAAACCCCACAGTTGTCCCTGTAACCTAAAATCCAGTAGGAATGCTTAGTACAATAAATATATTCTTTTACCATGTAGTCTTCTCATCCCAGAAAAGCATTGGCATATAGCTTGGATGCTTGGGAATTTCAGCACGAAGGTTTGTAAAGACAGTGAGGTTGTATGCAGGACCAACTCTGGCGTCTCCAAAGAAATAGCAAATGATTAATTCAACTGTTGCTTCACTGTGAGCAGATAAAAAGGCCACGTTACAGCCTCATCTCTGAAACAGTTCTTCATTCAGGCTCAGAGTAATCTCCCCTAACCTAAAATGCAAGAGACTGCACATCCTAAATACCTAAAAAAAAGAGCTTAAAAGCAATGCAGCTACTGCAAATGGAAAGGAAGAGAGAGTAAATTGACCTTTAGAGCACTTGAAGGTGAAAAACATTAGGACATTTACACTTTCCTCAACATCGTCTTACCCTATGTAAAAATAGTTACCTTACACTTCTCAGAATAAAAATTCTAAATGGCTACAGAGAAATGAAATGTTCCATCAGTTACATATGCATAAGATAAATATTAATAATTAGCAATGTTAATTAAGATGGATGCAAAAATTCTCTTTCAGATGTTTTCTAATAACGATCCCAGCTTCACTGTTGTTTCATGACTGCTTTTTAAGCTGAAGTAACAGTATTCCAGTAACTTTCTGCTAAAACAGCTGTGATTGCATTAAAAAAAAACCACACCAACTGAAAAGAATTCACCATGTATCAAAGTGAGCTTGTTACCACACAAGACAACTTTGAGACAGATGACACAGTCATCACAGAATAGTTTAAATTGGAAGGAACCTTAAAGATCATCTAGTTCCAACCCCCCTGCCATGGACACCTTCCGCTAGACCAGGTTGCTCAAAACTCCATAGTCTGGCCTTGAACAATTCCAGGGATAGGGCATCAACAACTTCTCTGGGAAATCTGTCTCAGTGTCTTATCAGCCTCATAGCAAAAAATTGCTTCCCGATATCTATTCTAGATCTCCAACTCTCCCCTCTTCCAGTTTGAAGCCATTACCCCTCATCCTATCACTACATGCCCTTGTAAAAAGTCCCTCTCCAGCTTTCCTGTAGATGCCCTTCAGATACTGGAAGGCTTCTATAAGGTCTTCCTGCAGCCTTCTCTTCTCCAGGATGAACAACCCCAACTGCCTCAGCCTGTCTTCATAGGAGAGGTGCTCCAGCCCTCTGATCATCTTCATGACCCTCCCCTGGACATGCTCCAAGAGGTCCATGTCCTTCGTATGTTGGAGGCAACAGAGCTGGACACAGTACTCCATGTGGGATCTCACCAGAGCAGAGTAAAGGGGCAGAATCACTTCCCTTGACCTGCTGGCCCCACTTCTTTTGATGCAGCCTGGGATATGGTTGGCTTTCTCGGCTGCAAATGCACATTGCCGGCTCATGTTAAGCTCCCCATCCACCAATACCCCCAAGTCATTCTCCTCAGGGCTGTTCTCAATCCATTCTCTGCCCAGCCTCTATTTGCGCTTGGGATTGTCAGACCGCTGTGCAGGGCTGTCGCGGTTTGGCCTCAGCCAGCAACAAAGAACCACGCAGCCGCTCACACGACTCCCACAGTGGTGGAAAAAGAAATCGACAGGGCAAGACTCGTGGGTTAAAAGAGTGCAATTTAACAGAACAGCAACAGGAAAGATGAAAACGCGATTACAGTACCACCGCAAAGCGCACCCCCAAGTGGCGACTGCTCTCCTCGCCCCGGCTAGCGCCTCTTATAGCCCGGGCATGGGTCACGTGGTATGGAATACCTGCCCCCTGCCGGCTCCTGGGGAGGTTAACCCCATCCCTGCCGGAACCGGGACAAGGGCTTTGCACTGGGCTTGGTATGTTGTTTTTGACGGCATCTAGAAACAACTGAACTCTGACACAACACAGAAGAAAGAAGGGAAAAAAAAGGGTAGGAAACAATTGATCTAAACAAAGCTACACATACAAGTGAGCTGCCAAATGTATTTAACAACCTGGTGTAATCTTTACAAAGATTAACCAGCCTGTCTCTGCGCAACCTTGAAACATGGGGAAGCTCCTGAAAAGCTAAGATGTGCAGCACCACCAGGCAGCACCTGACACTTGCAGCTCTGCTTCACTTTTGTTAGAGTAAGCACCCTGTTCCACATTGCACAAGGACGCAGCCATTACTTATACCTACTGTAAAACTAGAGTAAACCTGCTGTAACTCCAGGATAAGGCTACGCGGTGCATCTGATAAATGTGGATTATCTGCTACCACCATGTGGGTACCTGCCACCCAAACACACACATTCATATTTTATAACCACCAACAGGGTGATGTTAACCATATCCATAAAGTTCATCCCTTTCCCTAAAGAACGGATTCAAATCTCAGTTCAAGAAGCATCACATTACATTATCTTGCTTTTTCCAGTGTTTCAGCTCTAACTGTAGCTGAGAAACTGTTTCTATAAGATACCTCCTTTTCTCTCTGTCAGAGTTCATCATTCTTGAGAATGTATGAAAAACCACCAGCACATAAACGCTATTAAAGATAACATTATTTAGCAGATATAAGAAAGCTGGGTTCAAATGGGACAGCTCAAAAAGCTTTTAAAAGTTCGTAATACCCCAAAATGAGCAGAAAAATTGGGTGAGGGAACAGAACTTTATTATTAAGCCATTTTATGCACCTGACTAAACGGCATGTTTTGAGAGGTCCTGCAATCACAATACAATCTGTGTGGTGTAAAACAAGCATAGAAACCCAAAAACCATACATCCTGTATGTCCCCACAAACAGGTACACAAAGTCCTTTTCCTCTTCCTCTCCACCCTTGTTTTCAAGAAAAAAGTGAGCAAAGCTCCCTCACAAATATATTCTCATTTGCCTTTACCTCTCATTACCTCCAAAAGACCTACTACAGGAGGACTTCAGGCTGTGTGGTCAAGGACCGTGGGCCTTAAATCTTTATAGTACAAATTACAAATCAACAGAATTGCATAAAAAGAATTAATTTGAAAAGACACCCTTGACAACACATAGCATATAGTACACATGTGACATTTGAAAAGGCAGTCACCCCTTTTTTCACTTTAACTTTTTTTTTTTAAAGAAATTACAAAAAAAGACGGAAAAAAATGGGATCATTAATACTGGAACACACAAACAAACAAAAAAGAAAAAATCAGTGTAATTTGCATTCTAATTTTCAGCTGAAAGTGACAGTCAGAAGATCTCTCCTCCCTCAGCTTTCTTTTTCCCCTAGGAAAACAGGGGCATGATGACAGCATGAAGGATACTACTCAGTGCTAGAACAGACAGCTTTGAATTCTGCAGGAGCTGCACAATGGTAGAGAAGTCTCCCACAAAGGCACAATCAGTAGTCCAGGAAAAGACAGAAGTTACTAGCTCACAATTAATTTATTTAGCTAACGAATCCAATAGCAGCCACAAAATACTGATGTTTTTCCTTGCACCATACTTTACAGACCATTAACTTCAATAATACTTAAAAACTTCAAACTTGACACTGAAGGGGTTTTTTTGTTAGCAAGGGGATTTTCCTGTCACTAGGCTACTCCCTCGACCAGAAGAATTCCCGCACCCCCACTTAATTTAGGACTTGTTTTAGTGAAGACAGATACAGGAGGAACTCAGAAATAACTTCCATCTGCCTCACAACGGAGCCAGAGAAAACATCTCTTCACTCGACTCATTTATGTTACCATTACGCACAGTCAAACCAGAAGTGTGTTAAGAGAGTTTTCACAGCGTAGCCTCACATTCATCACTGTAATGAACGACGGCAGGAAACGCAGGTTTCAGCAGATGAAGGATTCACTCTGCGGGAGCCTACAGCTTCAGGTTTTTTGAAAGGTGGTCATGATGAGCTAGATAAAGTACCACCAGTATTGAAAAGGCGGCTGAAGTTTTGCAGCAAGGTGCAGGTACGGAAGGCGCTATGGGCTCCCCGCGTGTGAGCACAAGAGACAAGGGCCAGTCGTTCTCCCTCTCTTCCCACCATGTTTGCTTGCTGCTATGCTTTGAAGGTTTTCAGAACACCGAGGCTAATACCCATCATTGCTTTACATTGTCTTCCCGTCTCTTATTATTTATCTGTTTCCAAATCATCAGAGCATTTCAAATTTATACTATGCCTGCACATAAGCCTTCTAAGGAACAACATTGCAGGAACACACGCCAAGGTATTTTTCATTTGGGGAAACTATGTGTTTGTGATTCAATCAGGCACAGATTCAAGAGTTTGTCTCTTCTAAGTGCTGTGCAGCATGAAGGATAAGGGTTTTCAAGAAGAAAAGGTGGCACTGACAATGGTATTTCAGACAATGAAAGAAAAAGAAAGGAGAGATCTTGCAGCTGCTAAATCCTCCACAGACAGCACCAGTACACAGCCCTCCCTCCCATCAATGTGGTCACCTTCTTTCAAAGGGGCACATGACTTTAAAGACATTATGACCACAGGGTTAGCAGACAATATATGGGACTTCTCCATGATCATACTCTGCTAAGCAATTAGGTCAAACTGTGCTCTTGAAAATTAGTTTAGCACAGCTGAAGGTCAAGGAATGAAAGCATGCGGTGGAGGAGATGAGGCAGAAAAGGAGCTGAAAGATTTATTTTAACTCTCAAGCACATATAAAGCCTTTGCCAGAAAGAGGAGTTGCACTGTTGCTAGAACTTTATAGTGTATGAAAGGAACATTCTTGGCACTGAAAAAAATGGCAATTGTGTACAAATAGAAAAAGTGTCGTTCCAAGTTACAAGCTGTACACAGAAACAAAAAGGAACTTCTTTACATCAATGTGCTCACCAGTACTGCCTTGTTCATTTTAAATTACACTTTTGTCAATGGATTGATGTGGCTTAATAGTCAGGTGAATAAGCAGATTTTTGTTGCTGTTAATCAGAACAAAGATATATTACATGCTTTTATTACAGAGTTCTGTAGTTCCGTTTTTTTAAAACAGATTCTCTTGCGTGAGCAGGAATTCTGATGTCAGATTTTTTTTTTTTTCTATTCACATTTGGGTTTTGGAATGCAAATTTGAATGAATAAAGTACTCTGGGTCTACATTGGCAGCAGATGTTCAGAAGACAAGGCACACTGAAAAAGCTGGAAGCATTACTGAAGGTTTGATGATTCTGTCCTTCTGGAAACCCATAAATTACTGCAGATACAAAACAAAGACATACTAACAACTTTACAGATCACTATAAGTTCACTGAATTATTTAAGTCTGAAAGTAGCCAAACAAAGACTAAATTCTCTTTCCTGCTCTTTATAGTGCTTTGAATGGTTAGAATAGGTGGGTGAGAGGCAAACACCAGACAGGCACAGACAAAACCTTCCCTGCTTCCTGTATGTATATAAACAATTCAGCTCTGTCCTCAGTTTCATATTATCTATCCAGCATTCACTTATACAGTCTGGGTAACACCAGACATGCGTGCTTGTCACTGTGCCAGTAGACGAGACAAGAAATGCAAGTTATCAACCTCACTGAAACTTTATACAAGAGGCTGAGCAATGGCCAGACACTATTTTTTTTTTTTTCGCTCTCTGATCCAGTTATTGCCTAGGCAGGCATAGCAATTACAACATTTTTGGGGGGTGGAGTGGGGTGGGGAGGTGGGGAATCAAGTTGTTCACTATGCCTTTGTAAGCAAAAACATAGTATCTCAATGCTGTGACTTACTCTCTTTAGGAGCTGTAAAACTTCTCAAGAGAGAAACAATTTTTCATGGTTCCTTGTTGAGAATTCATTTTACTATACGATTACTTTTCACTTTTAAATTTGGTCTAATATAATTCAACGTGAGATGGTTTAAATGCACAGGTATACATCCAGTTTGAAAACTTCAGAGTTAGATTTTAAACAGTCTTCTCCCAGGTACGTTCAATTCCTTTTTTTTTTTTTTAATTTTTATTTTTAATACTAGACTAAGCCATACTACAAAGCTCAAGAGCTCTTAGCTTCCTAGTATAGAGAAAACGGCAGTGCTAAACCACAGTTTCACATTTTGTCTCTCTCATATGTACTCTACAGTTCACAAACCACAGGTGGAGTGCCAGACTGACCGAATCTGGGTATTCCATGGTTCTGTGTCAATGAACACTTCCAAGTCACTGACCTTTGACATATGCATTGATAACACTGTAACAAAAGGGGAAAAATACTGACCTCTTGTAGAGGACTTTGGAGCTGGTCCTTTGTCAATATGCGGTGGAAAAAAAAGAAAAAAATCACTAGATGTCATGTCAGTTATAACTATCACATGACAAACATAACATGTACACAACCAGTATGAAAGCAAACTCAGTATTAACACACATGTATCATCCCTATAAAACTTGGAGATGGTAAAAACAAAACAAAAAGTGAAAGTGGGAAGGTGCCATGCCTCAAGACTCTTAACACAAGCACTTATACTTAAGTGATTGTCAAACTACAGAATGCAAAGAACTAGGTATTATCTTATTTGCCCAAGCAAGTACTCAAGAAAATGCTTCAGACAGAAGACTACTCATAGGCATGGTGGTTTAAAATACCGATGTGAAGTTCATGCCGAGATGTAGTAGTATTTAATGTATAAGCTGGAGGAATATGTATGGCTGTAAAACTTCAAAGGCAGCTGGATGTTAGCCATTTCCTGTTAATGCTTGGGCTAGAGCTTGTGCAAATCCATTTGGTCTGAACACATGTACATCTGCTGAAGCCTTTTCAGAAATCATTTTATAATGTGAAAAGCAGAGTACTCACACTTGTAAACAGTTCATGTAATAACTACACCTATGATGGAAAGGAAAAAGCCAGAAAGAAGGTGGGATAATGCAGAGAAATGCACAGATTTTCAAGCAAAGTGCTACCCTTACTGCCATTTACAGTATTAAAAAGGTATTGATCCTTTAAGTACCAGTATGTGCAAGCTCCTATGTACATACCCATATAAATAAAGAACATAGTATACTGTGATAGTACTTAATGCCAGAGTTTGACTCTTAATGCTCCTATTGCTCTTTAGTACTTCATTTTCCCCTTCATTTGGGCTTTTCATTAAATCTGTAAACCAGCTCAGCAATTAACATTAAATTATAAGTTAATCTTGCTAAATATTAAAAGATGTATGTGAAGTACATCTGACTCAGAACTGAACACAAAAAGCTCAGTCATCACTTGCTCAGAAAGTCTTGAACCAGGAGCCTGTGCTGAGGTTCATAAGACTCATGAGCATAACAAACATTTGATTTTAGTGATGCTTAAGACTGTTGTTGCTGCTATTTCATAAACAAAATGCTTTGAGTTTCCTGCTTCTCCTCTGTAGCAATGGGTTCTGAAGCACACCTGAAGTGGGTGTTTGTCCTTCAGCCTGGGGAAGAAGAGTCTATGTGTAATGCTTATCAGATCTCAGTTATGCCATCCACTCTTTCATCACAACAAGCAGCTTCCCTTTATTTCACCTTTTCAGAACCTCCCTGTTTTATAGCATATGACCTATGATCTTAACGAGCAATAACAAGGTGCCTCTACACAGCATTTCTATGCAGATTTTGACTCTGGAAGATATCTACATTTAATGTCGACAGATAAAAATACACAAATGTATGACATTCACAGTACAGCTGCACCTGTTTGATACACTAAACAATGCTAGTGATCATTTGTCAAACAATTGCCAGGAATAGGGTAAAATCTAATCACTGAAAGCAGAAGTGAGGATGGACTGCAGAGCCCAGAACAGATTATGATCAGCTTTCCCAAGAAACAGAGTTAAAGGTGTGGAATGGATTTTGCTACGTTTCATTACTTCCCATCAGGTACGAAGCATCACTGTAAAATCCACAGGTATGGTACTAACCTTTTAGTACCAGAGCACAAGCAGAAACATACAACCTCAAGCTTATACTCCACAGAAGATGGCAGAGCCATTTTTTGTGGAGGAAAATTTCTGTTTTTTCTCCTGGACATATTAATGTTAGCTAACCACATAAGAAACTCACCAACCCATACAATCTATAAACACATCACTTAAGCCAAAAAAATTTAAACCAGTGATGAAAACACTGCTTTTCCTTGACTGAAGACAGCTTTTCAAGAAGACACGGCATTACAAACAAAGCACAGTTTGTGTCACATACACAAATCTCATACCAAGTGCCTTAGTAACTGTCCATATACATTACAGTTTTATGAGCTGCTATTTATAGCCAAATAATTGTTCGCTTCC
>NW_009648536.1:2290239-2300630 GCF_000708025.1 Charadrius vociferus
AGGGGGGCCAAGGGAGGGCTTGCCTGGCTCCCCTATGGCTGCTGCCACAGGAAAACATACTCAGACTATGCAGTCACGGATCTTGCTGCCCAGGGTTAATTAACAGTTAGGCTTTGCTTCCCAGTTCAGAGCAGCTCTTCCACATGGTCTTAGCTGGCCACACCTGACACAGAACACACGGAGCATGGGCTTTACGGTGTGTGTTATAGACTGAGCCAGCATCTGCCAGAAACAGAGGCTTCCCCCTGTCCCCATGCTGTGCCAGCTGCTGGCACTGATACTTCTCCAAGGTTCCCAACGCTGACCCAGTTCAGGGACCTCAATCTGTAATTCCCTACCGCTTCCAGGCTGCTCTCGGGAGGGTGCCAGTATGGGAGAAGCTGAAGGAGAATGCAGCTCAGCAGGTGAGGAGCAGGATTGTCCCACTCTCATTAGGCTGGTTTAGCCACCCTGTAAAAACACCCGGACAGGGCAGCGCTGACCAGAAACTAACACACCCTTAGGAGGGACAGTAATGTAAAGGTTTCTTTTTAAAGGAACAAAAGGGGCAGCAGCAGTGGACCAGCTTTATAAGATATAATCTGGAATGGTTTGTTCTCCAGTTAATGTTATAACTGGCAACAAAAGCAGGGAAAAGTGATCCTTCTTTTAGGCAGGAATACGAAGTAAATAGTATCAGAAGGCCCTTTCAAATAAAAAGCAATGAGAAAACATGAGACATAAGGAACTAAGCCATTCTCTGATGTGCTTGCTTTCCTTTCCCAGGGAATCAACAGCAATTCTGTGCAGATGGCCCTGCTTATGGTGATAATAGTGCTAGAGAGATAATTAACCAAAAAAGTCCTAACTCCCATACCAAAATGTTTGAAGTCTATGCCTGCAGAAAAAAAAAACCCAACACACACACACGAACACACACACACAAAACCCACAAAAAACCCCACATAACCTTCAAAAAGATAAAGAAAGCAGAAGGAGACAAAGTAAAATATCCATCTCTGGAATTACATCAGCATCAGCATCATCTTCATTAAAGGTAACAGGAGCCAAGTGTCCCAATAAAGGGATCAAAAGTCAAAAAAAGAAAGGTATCAAAAGAAAGCTAAAATTTATTACCATCCAAGACTCCCATGTACATTTTTTTTTCTTAGAAAATGATAAACTGCCAGTTTTGTTGATGGAGTTGTTGAAAGTGCTGAGTTCTTGGCCACAAAGTTGTTAGACCCAAGTAAAATACCCACTAATATTATGTTCCTCTGTGGATAAAGGGGAAAAACCACGCACCTCAATCTCCATTAAACTTGGCAGAATAATCGAGTTGTAAACCATGCCAGAACAGAATACAATACTATCAATTAACAAAAGTTAGCTCCACCTAGTTATACCGATATAACTAAGCAAAGTAAGCACAGTACCAAATAACACACACCACATGGAGTACATATGATTGTAAGTTTTAAGCATTGCCTTTCTTAGTCTCATTTAGAAATACAGGATTACAAAGGACCATCTAGGCAATGAATTCCAATCCTCTTAAACTGCAGACAATCCTGCAATAGTCAACAAGACTAAAAATTTCAGAAAACGGAGAAAGAAAAGATGAGAGGCCCCATACCGCTTATCTATAATCACAAGACCAAAGATTCCAGAAAACTAACACCCTTTCTCTGTCCTGTAAGGGTAACAACTCCAAAACATCAGAGCTTCAACAGACTGTGATCTGGGAAAATGCCCCTCTGCTATCAGTTCCCATGGCACATGATCAAGTACTCTAAGTGAACACTTCTACAGGCACACCCACCCAGTACCTCAAGCCTTTCAACAACTACTTACTGGTACTTGAGAGAAAATTGAGGAAAGGAACAAGAGCCCAGAAGCCAATTTGCATACCAGACAGAAAGTAGGGTTCCTCAAGTAACTTGTGAAAACTTAGAAACACAGTATTAATTGCTCACAAATAAAGATACAGGGGAAATTAAATATTTCTGGTACACCAGTCCAGTTACAGGCTAACTTAGCATCCTGGTTAAGCAAGAAGTAAACATACAGAATGCTACTGCCCAAAACAATTTTTTTTTCCTTTCCAAAGGCTCACTCCTCTGCACAGTTCAGCAGAAAACTCAATTAAACTATACATTTTAATCAGGTTGTATGCACAGTTATAATTTACACTGATTGTGAACTCTTCCAAGCCTTGGATATGTCCCCTCATGTTTGCAACCACCCAGTAACAGATTTTTTTTTTAGGTTTAAGTATAGGCAAGACCACCTAAGCCTCCTAACAAATGGACTTGCACCTACAGGCAGACAATACTGGGGAAGACTTGCTCTCATAAAGAGTGGTACACCACCGTACTGCAAGGTCCCTGCTGCTGGTGATGAACTCACACACATCATCTGGGCAAATGTGCAATGATGCTTCCTCCTCAACAGTATTCCCTCTTGAAGTGGAAATTGTCTGTCACATTCGCTTGCATAATCAAGAGGGAATAAGGGGAAGAAAATACAACATCAAAACTAAGAGAATAAGGTTGCAGACCATCATGTGGATTACTCAGTGTGGTGTTTTACAGCAATCCTAAACCATGTGAACTATTCTGGATTTGGTGAAAGGCACTTATTACAAGACGCTCTCCCCAACATCAGTGTGTGCCACAACCAAATAAACCCACCAAACTGCAACACATTAAAACTATAACACCTTTAGTAAAACATGACAACATCCTCAATAACTACAATATGCCTGGAAACTTTCAGAGAGTGTTAAAACTTATCTAATATATCTACAATGACTGTATCCTTATCAGCTTTCTCCTTCCTTGGGACAGTATTATGAAATCCTTCCCTTTAATTTTAGAAGTTTAATCATGATACAATTTAGGTTCCCTGTTCACATTGGCTTCATTTGAAAGACAAGTCCCAAAGTTCCCTCTCCCGGAGGCAAACAGCCTTTCAACTTCCAGCCTGCAGATTCATCTGTGAACGTTGTAAAATGTAAATTTGGTTTGTAAAGTTTCTTTGTTTCTCCAAGCATTTTCATTCTTGCAGTGTACATAAAAAATCATACCAATCCAAGCTTTGTGGTGCAAGGTTAAATGTACTGAAGTCTTAAGTCTCCTAAGAAGCTTCTTCCCACAGCTTCACCACCTTAGCATCTCTTCTTCACTTTATAACAGAACAGCAGCAATCTGTTTGAAATAGTGGGATGAGAGCTGCGAGTACCATGTAAAGAAGGATGCAGCAAGGTATTGCACAAGGATATGGGGAGATATGTGCCCCTACAATTCATGTCTGGTATTAGCCTGTTCCATAACTGCACCAAAACCAACAGGAATGTCACCCAAGAACATGCAGGCTCCACTCCTGTATCACCCCTGAGGTGATGAGATCTCAGAATTTAACAATGCCTATATTAGACTCCTTGGCACATGCCTTTGTACCCTGTTCTACTAAATTTCACACCATTTATGTTACTCCAAAACTCAACATATAACGAAGACATGCAAAAAAACAGTTTAAGCTTCAGGCTTTTTCTACACTTCTCTCAGCTTCTGTCTAGCTTTGCCGTGAACTAGTGATGGTTCAGTAGGATCTACTATACTGCAGGGTAAGTCAATGAATGCTTTTGAGGTTTGTTGGATAATTTGTCGTTGTGTCACTTATCTTCCTGCAATGGGGTCAAAATATAGTTTTAGAAACAGTCTTATTTGAGACAGAGCTCCTAGGCAAGCCACTGCCATCCAGGAAAAAGAAACTACTGAGCCACTGCTTTAAGTGGCGCCTTTTCTTCAGAATATAAAATTGCACCAACAAGTTCCACAGGTTTGCTAGCCAAGTCAGTTAAACACAGAAGGACACCTGGCCATTAAGCCCAGCTGTAGGTCTCACACAACACACCATTTCCTCCAAAAACTGATACACCTTTGAATATCTCTGACCAACCGCAACAATCATAACAGTCAAAGTTACTCCAGAACCACTGCACCAGCTGTCATTCTCCTAATTTCCAGCATAACTTCCTTGTTGTCGGTTTATGTTCTTCTGCCTTTGTAGTAAAGTGACTCTTTATCTCTATCCCTCGTACATATTTAACTTGAGGTAGATTCATGGAGACAATCACAACTCCATGCAGGCTGAGATTTCACGGTGCTTTCAGCTGATTCGAGTGTACGCTGCTGCCATAAATTAGATATAAGGTGTTTCTCTCCCTGCTTTTGACAGCACAGCTGCCTGAAAAAAAAACAACCCCAAAAACCCCCAACAAACCCCACACAGAAACACACAGCAAAGTAAAGTGATACTGCTCTTTTCAGCCACTGAGAGTGGACCGAGGTTGGCACACAGCTGTCATGAAAATGTGGCCTCAGCCTCCCTTTGCCTAAGCTAAAGGGGCCAATTTCTGCTCAAAGCACCAGCAGAGGAAGTGACATACTTGAACATCTGTAAAGGGAGATAACAGGGAGGAAAAAAAAGAATCAGCAACTGGGGGGTTGGTGGACAAAAATGCAAAGCCCAGAAAGACGTAATTAAAGTTTCAGCACACCCCTAACATACCAGCTCTGGTACTGACCGTGCCTCACTGGGCCTGGCTAAAAGAGAAATCAAAGACAAGCATTTTTATCTGCTTCCTGATAAGTTTAGATTTACAAAGATTTGTGCATTTAAACTGAAGGCACAGAATAATCAGCAAGCTCTAGCTTTAATTACACTTCGTTTTAAAAGACCTACAAAGCAGGCATTATTCTCCCCTAAAGCAAGAAATAAAATAAAACAGGACCAAGCAGTTATACCCAAAAAGCATCTGCACCTCTTGTTTTCATGCAGCAAACCTCCAGCACATTTCATAAGGCAGTAAATGTCACCAGTATCACTGTGCGGTGACAGCATCATGCAGCCTGCGCAATCAGCAGCTTGCAGGTTATTACGCATTTGTGAAAAGGAAGCATTTTGAGGCATGGCTGGGAGGTAAAGTGACTTGAGATGCAGAAGAATAATTCCTCCCACCATGCTTTCCAGTTAAGACCTTCTTTTTCAGTACCTACGCAACCATCAGGGACAGGATTTGCAGACAAGCATGGAATAATCAACTTGTCTTCTCAAAGTTGACAAAACCGATACAACATTTACACCATTCACAAACAGCACAGAAAGGGTTCTTTGCTGTAATCTGAATTTCACAATTTTCAACTCTCAAAGAAAAAAAAAAGCACACAGACACCAACCAACCAGGTTTCCTGCTCAAACAGTGGCTTTGAGGCCAATGTTTACAGGGTTCCTTCGCAGGTCCTTGTCCCTAAAAAACTCATACGGTCCACTCAATTTACTGTAATTATTTATCATGCTCTACTGGAATTTGCATACATGTAGTTACAGAAGTAGTGAATTCCACACTTGCAGTATTTATCATCCTGTAGTATCCATACATCCATACAGTATTTATCAGCCTGTACAAATAACACAGGAAACAGTACAGCAGAAGTTTACACCTTCTGCATCTTCAGTGCTTAACCATTTTACCTTTGTATGAAAAGGAAGGTTAACACATGCCTTTTAACAGAGCAACAGAGATGAGGTTACAGCATGAAAATCCAAGAAAAGAGAAATTGGAAATTTCAGTGTATCACAGTTAAAAATGTTATACCTTACATGCAATACTTTTAGCCTTACCAGACCATCTTTCACATCACTCCTTCCCGCTGATATGACTTTCTAATATGGTAATTCATAGGAAAAAATTGTTACGCTATAACATTATTAAAAACTGTTGGGGCATGGGTTTTGAATGTGACCATTTTGAGAGGAATTTCACATCTTATACATCTCACAACAGAGCTTGACAATACTCACACAATTTTAGAACTTCGGCTAGTTAGCAAGGTTAGTTTAGTTGTCAAACCTGAAAAGCATCATGAAGGTCAAATTCTAGTTGCCATCCAAGTATTTTTTGTTTGGTGTTTTCACTTTCCTCCCAAGACGGGTACAATGTAGTTACAGTTTTGGTGTGTGGATAGATGATGGACAGCCTTCACAGTTCTAAAAAGCAGCGTCTCTAAAAACTGATATGTGAATAACCAAAAATACAGAAATGCATATATATAGATACGTATGTTCTGCCTACATACTCCCTGCTTACTACAGAAATCACTTTCTAGCATCCAGAAAAAAAAATAATTTCTTTTCACCCAGCACTCAAAGGTAAACGAATGATTTTCAGATTATAAATACACATTCACACAACTCCCTGTTTTCTCTTATCGGCATCTTCAGCATGTTATCCTATGCATTTTTCTCTCACAACTGATAAAGTAATTAGATACCTCAGACATCAGGGTTAACTTGCTTCTTTTTACTGTTAGCATTTCTGCTTAGTGAGCTATGAAGCAGAAACACACTGCTTTCCAAAACTGCTGAGATTGATCATAGCTTTAATTCAACAAGTTGCAAGTGTTTCCCTAGTGAGTCCAACAGGTCCAAACAAGCCCGAAGTTCAAGATTGTTAGATACCTCTTCCTACTTTTTGAATCAACAAGGATCTAAAAATTGCAAACCACAGCACAATGCAAATATCATTCTTCAATTCCAAAACTTTATTTCAACAATCTGCATCTCTTTTAGGAAGCACTTGAAAGTTTAAAGAAAAACAAACAAATAAAAGGGGGGGGGGGGAAACTGTTTGTATATCTCTCTTCAATTCACATAAATAGACATAGTATGTATCTATACCATAGCTTTGTTTGGGTACCTCTCCCTGTAGTTATTTTAGCAATGCCGCATTTCTCACAGTATTGTAGCAACTCCCAAGTAAGGCCAGTTACAGGAGGGTAAAAAAGATATTTTTATTAGTTTGATCTGGTTTCAAGGTCTTTACTTGAGTTCTCACTGTGGTGAGGTTTTTAATACTGATGAACTTGAACTCCTCTCTTTTGAGCAGACTGAAGTAAAAGCACTGCAGCAGGGTATTTAAAATGCACAGTCACACTGCCTGCAACTGCAGGCAGAATTAAAATGAACAAAATAGCTTGGAAGTAAATTTGTTGCTCTTTCATGATAATCTCTCCCACCCCTTGAAATTTCATGGTTAGATGATAACACATCCGTAGGTAGCCTGCATCTGAACAATGCAAGTAATATGTAATCACTTCAAACTTGTAAGACGGGAAAAAAAGTGTATGAAGTGCAGCGTACACAATGATCAAGAGCACAATCTTCTTGTATATCCTGTGCTAAAGACAACATTTGATCCACAAGCCTCACAAGACTGTTTTGGTAAGAAAGCTTAAGATAAACCAACCTGAACAGTCATGAATGTGTCGGAAGAAATCACATACAGGAGAGACAAATCAGGGTGATCCTGTCAGCATTCACAGTCCCAAGGCCCTTTTTTCTTATTGTCCCCAGGCATAAATCAAAACAAAACAAAGAATGAAATAAAACTCAAAGCATTTTGGCAAAAGGATGAGGACTGTTGACTACTTCTTCTGCAAAGGCACTGTCAAACACCAGAAAATGCATTTTTTTTTCAGCCCTCCTTATTTCCAACAACTCTAGGCTTTATGTTAAGCAATATTTAAATCTCCTTTATTAGTTTCAATCAAAAGTTTCATTTACACAACCCATTTACTTCCTTCAAGACACCTCGTTAGATTACTTTCTTATTCAAATGATTCTTTTATTCTATCTACTGTCGTATGCATTATAAGGTAATAAAGACTGCTAAATAATTTACAGGGGAAAACAGTGAATGTTATTAAAATTTTTGAGTATTTGCATCATCAATGAGCTTTCTCAAAAGGCAGGTTGGCCTAGGAACTGCAGGGTCCGTTCATTCAAATACACCTCTGTCAATAAAAACTCGTCTGTTCATTTGTTCACCTTGTTTGCTGCATGACTACTGCTAAGTAAGGAAATAAAAGAATTCTTCCCAAAGAAGGGGAAAAATGGGTTGATTTTGCAAAATGCAACCTTTCATTATTGCTTAGCTCAAATATTAAATCAGACTCGGGTTCTCAAATGAACACAAGAGATTTTAAAGTCAAAGGTGTTCTTAATATTCATGCTTTCTGAGTTTCGAGCCTCAGGGTTGGCATTTGCAACTACATTTATATGCAAACATAATAGTGAGAAGCCTACCTAAGGGGTAAAGGAGGAATGGAAAGCAATGGGATTTACAAGAGTGTATTTCAAGCAACCCTAGAAATAAGTGTAAAGAAGTTAAAAACACCACTGAACTAAACCATACAACAACTATACTGAGATTTGCTTTTTCTGACAGCTTTACAGCAACACTTCACAATGGAATAAGCCAGTTTCTCAAAGTGATGCTGAAGTGAAAGCTTTGGACCTTTTAAATAACTGCATTCCATTTTTAAAGCAAAAGCCCTGTCAAACATTTCACCATATTTTACCATCCACTGGAATTTTCTCACAAAAGTAGATAAAATTGATGAGGTTCTTAGTTTTCTTTATGTTTTTTGAGATAAAACTAGAACAGTTTAACATTCTTTTAAATTCTTAAAATACTACAGGCTTAGCCTGCATGCCAAGCTTATATAGCGTTAAGGTGCATAAAAACCACCTCAGTACGGTAACACCTTGTCTATAACTTATTACATTAATATACCAGCTTTTTACTGAACTTCATTACCTAATATTCTGTTAATCGGAAAACCTCCCTTTTTTCTTTTTTTTTTCTCTAACTGTATAACATTATTCAGGGTTTGCACTTCCCCATACTGTAAAAATGAAACACTTGGTCTTCACTGCTGTGTTCTGGAGCTAACATGTGACTTCCAAAGCATGTTTGTTTGGGAAAATCCCCATATATTTAAACATTTCTTATGTAACTGGCCTAAGGGCAATTGTTCTATTTCATAAATATGTATTGGGGACCAAATATTACATTGACACTTTCTCTTTAAAATAAATACGAGAGGTTACATAAACCTTTAACACTTTCTGAACTAGCACACTGACATCATCTTCTCCCTGAAGAACCTTAAGATAGACAGATAATTTGTAGGTCTGTGTCTTTATTTTCTTCTATAAAGTAAATCATGTATAGTGTTTGTATGGACAAGCATAGTTTTATTTTTTAGAGGCCACAAACCTAAACCTGAATTTCAGAACACCTTATGGTGTTCTTGCCAAAAAGAATGGAAACTAAATCAAACAATTTTGTGTCCAAATAAAATATTTAGACCACACAACCGAAACTTGCGGTTTTGCAAGATAACATGTCTTTCTAATAAGATACCCACTACATTAGTATGACTTCACTGTCCAACATAGTCTGTCATTCTAGATGTATGAAAAAGCCAACCCAGAACACTATGTAAAAATAAAAGTACACATTTATCATGTATCTCTACAAGTTATGGCAACAAGCTTGCATGTAAATGGGGTGAAGTTTATTTTAAATACAGTCCAATGAGCTTTCTGATAATGTGGTGGCTTTTTGTTCAGTTGATTGGGTTTTTTTAAGAAATGGTGTTGCATGTCTAAGTTCCTGACTACGCTAGTACCTTGTTTGCAACATTCGCTATTAGGGGAGCCTTCCCTGGAAAGGTACACACAAGTAAACACGGGATCATCTGCTCCGCATGCCCTATGGTAATTAAACACTGACCGTAAGCTTTGAAATCGCCGAGGTGAACACTAGAAAAGGATTCTGCCATACTGGTGTGCTAAAATGCCACCGGATTCCCTCTTAAAGAAGGGGGAAGGAAGATGAAAAGGACTTGCACATAACAAAATTCAGTGTTAAACTAACATTTTTAAAACACAGAAAGCACTGAAATAAACAAGGCACGACTAATAGCTTGAGCTCTTTACACAAAGAGTGTGGCAGGAGGAGCTCATCACACAGCATTCAAGAATAAAGGTTCAAGCAGGCAACGCTTCATCTGCAGCGCCCTGCTCCACATCCCCCGATCTGACTTCCAGCTCCAACAGCGATGCCTAGAAAGCGATCTTCACCGCAGCAGTATTGATGAAACACAATTACAGAGTTCCTCTCGCTCTTTTAATCGCGTTATTAAAGCAAAGCCGACATGCAATACGTGCCGAGTCCTTCACTACCAACACAATGCAAACTTCTGTCCAGCAAACCCAGCACGTTCCCAGTCACCCGCCGGGCTCACCGCACCAACACTGGCGGTCTCACAGCCGCCCCTCCGGCCCCGAGGCGGCAGCACCGGCCGCGGGCACGACCCCGGGGTGGCCAGCGGGCTGCGAAGGTGCCAGCCAGGCACTGCCCAAGCCCAGCATCCCCTCACACCCGTTTCAAAAACCTCAAACACGCCGTAGCTTAAAAAAACAACTCCCTTTCCCCCGCTTCGGGCACCCGAGAGAGGGTGGAAAGGCAACTCGGGGGATGGACGGACACTCCCAAG
>NW_009648536.1:2301998-2306259 GCF_000708025.1 Charadrius vociferus
GGCACCCTCCGGGCTCCTGGGCCCTTTGCGAAGTAAGCGGTGGAGTGCCGTCTGCAGGTGGTCTTTTATCACCAGGCAACAATAATGGAGCGGTTTTTAAAATGCAAAACATACTAAATTGCCTCTGCAGAGTGCTGCACCTTGTATTCGGCCTTGGTTAGCGTTTCCTATCTTCGCATGTGCTGCCGCTGCTGAGGTTCAGCGTTCCCAGCGCATGGTGGTTTCTGTAGTGTGTTGGTCCCGCGCCAAGTCAGAACTTGGACTGCCGCTTACGTTTTGGAGGTGTTTTTTTTCCCAGTCGCTCTGTTTTCCTCCCATCTGGGTTGTTCAGCCCCGAGTGACTGCATGATGTCGTGTAACTGAACAGCTTTTAACTTCCATCTGAACTCTTGAGATCTCTCAGAAACAGAATTGCTCATCAAAGGTGAAAAAAAGTTCACTGCAGTCATACGATTTTACACTTGCTTGATTTAGCACTTGTGAGAGCCTGGCCTTCTTCAGGCACAGGGCGACAAGTACAGAAGCCCTGAAATTTTCTGAGTGAGTCACAGCGTGACCTTGGGCAAGCGTCAAAAATTTTTGTGCCCCCACTGATGCCATCTGTAAAATGAAGGGAGGGCATTTGAATGGGTTGCTGGATGTGAAGTTACGTGAAGCCACCTTCAAAGAGGGCAGCACGGTGGCATCTCCTCAGGCTGAGTTACATTCAGAGCTATGCACCCCGCACTATTTGATTTACAGCCAGACATGCAGCAGTACGATGCTGTGCCTTGTCTTCAGCCTGTCTTCTACTTATTTATCTCTAACAGGGTTTCAAAGCCATAACTCACACCCTTTAAGTTGTCAGATTTTCAGCACAGCTCAAGGTGTTTAACAACCACTGGATATGGGTTCAAAAGTTCATTTTGGTTTTAGAGATTCTTCCTTTGCTGTAAATGAGGACAATCACTGGAGCCAGCCCATGAAATCTGGAGGACTCTAACCTTGCTTCATCTTCAGCTGTTCTTCACTTCTTTGTTTGTTTTTTTTTTTTTTTTTTTTTTTTTATAATGGTCCTGAGCTCATACAAGAGTAACATTCATTGCAGCTTGCATGTATTTTGCACTGCCAGTGCTACTCCAACATACAATTCAACATTACTCCTTATGACCCAGCCCTGCTTTAACTGAAGTAATTGAAATTTCACTATTGACTCAGGAAAGAGCAGGCACACATTGGAATCAATACACCATAAGGGACATAATTACCAAGATGCATAGAATCAACAGAAAACTGAAGTACTTAAAATGTTTCTCTTTTCGCTTCCATTTGAAGGACGAAGTCTTCCTCCTGTCGCCTGTCTGTCTAGGTCTGAAATGCCTGAATTCTGTTGTTCAGGCCCCTCAGTGAACCTGAGAGTTGTGTTTGAATACTCTTGTGGCTGCAGCAACAGCACATGTCACCGTGTCCTGTGCATGAGGAGGAGTCACAAGAAAGCCGTGGTGGCACATCCATGCTGTGGTGTACACAGGTGCAAAAGGAGACATTCACCATCTGATGTATCTTTCCTGTTTCTTCAGAGAAATACTCAATCAGTTGTGTTTGATGCAGTCCACTTTGAAAGGACTTGCCTATTCCTGGTGGCACTCATCTTGCAGTCTGGGAACGTTTAATCCAGGTGAAAACCTTAGCCCCATTGCTGTGTTTTCAAAATGCTCATCGGCTTCCATGAGAATGGTGTTCGATTGCAGACATAGTAGAGGGGAAAAATAATTTTAAATTGCTGTCAAATGTAATTCAGCAGTTGTGATTGTGGTTTATGCTTACAGGTTTAGTAGAACATTGGATGAAATCCAACCCTACTAAACTCAGTAGCAAAATCTCTGTGGTTTCATGGTTCCATGATTTCAAGCCAATGTATATTTTTTGTTTATTGTAACATAACAAAAATAACAAAGTGAGATTAACCCCTTACTTATCCTGTTGTAAATTAGGAGTGATACTGATATCAGTAAGATTATTTCAGTGTGAAAGAGGATGAGGAGCAAGATTAATAACAACAAATGTGTTTTCAAAGGAGTGATTTGTGCCTGCCAACTTACTACATCAAGTGGTTTGTGTAGATTTTGCTATATAGAAAAATAAGTGTTCTGTTTCTCAACAAATGTTACAAAGAATTCAAATTTGCAGAAAGCACCTGCATTCCTAAGCAGTGTTAAGTGAAAGGAAAGCTACGTTATTTCTGCAAGTCAAGTGATTTATAGCACTCTTCATCCACTTTGCTACCAAAGGCACACATCCATTTCTACATAAAGTTAACAGACAAGGAGGCATATTAAGTGTATTGTTTCAGGATAAATCTTTTCAAGATCACTGATTTGTCTCTGTCACCTAAGTAAGGCGTCTCTCCTAATAACGTAAGATGGCAAAGAACATAAATTACTTAGGCTGGCTATTATTTCTTCTGTGTATTGTTTTCTTTTCAAGAGATCAGCATTTATTTTTGACTTGACTATAAAAGCAATTTCCTGGTTTGTGTGCGATGTTCTGTGTGCTGATTCGTAGGTTTTTCATACCTATGTTAATTTCTCACAGGGCAATCTAGTTACTGCCCCTGAAAGCTGCTCTTCTGTATCCATCAGAGACACCAGGGATGACACCGGAATGGGAGGGTGACCATTAGCATCACAGACCCACCCACCCAGTTTTGGTAAACCTAAAGCATTCTTCCTATAAATGGAGCTCCAGATGTGCCAGCAACTTTTGTGATTAGGGCTCACATCCCTCAGAAAGTAGACTGAATCCATCAATTCCTTTTACAAAGGCCTGAAGCTGCTGACAAAGAAGGCAGGGTCTGTAGCTTCACAAGGCAATGCTTTTAGCACTGTAACTAGACTCAACTAAGTGGTGCAAACTAAATGTTTCAGGCAAGAAAAATCATCCCTTAGCATTCCAATCAATAAATGAAACACTATTTAAGTAAAAAATGCTAAAATTTATTTTAATTGCTGTGTTTTGGAAGCAACATAGAAGTCAAGTTCATAGAAAATTGTCAGAATTGCTCTTCTGAAAGCACCACAGAAAGATTAGTGCCTTTTACATTCTCTGGGTATTTATGTCAGTTCCTTATTAAAAAAAAAAAATAAAAAAAATGTGTTCCATCTCCCAAGAGAGTTACAGCTAATCTAGGATCTGCTAATTCATGTGCTTATTCATCAGGGGCCCATACCATGTACATCCCCCAGCGAAGCCTCTATTTGGCAAGGCAATTAATTGCATGCCTGACTTGGACCAGCGAATAGCAGATTATCTGAACTACTTGAGGGCTTAAATGCAAATGTTTCAGCATCTCCCTGAATCAAAGTCCAAACCCACTTCTGGAGTTTGGGTTACACAGCTGTATGCCGTTCCTTTTGTGATGATGCCCTCCCAGGGCAGCTCTTCTCCCTTGGAAAAGTCAAGCTGCTGATGAAAAAAGGAAGACTTACGTCTACGGTGGATAGGTCTTTCCCTGAAACAGAATTAGATTATGAAAGCCTCTGACAAATGACCTAAGAATAACCACTAACCACCATCAGAACTAAACAACAATTGCATCTCTTTGACTTAGCTTTCCTGTAACTATTCTCCTGTGTAGATTTGGTCTTTGTGTTACTGTGTATTTATTTAATAGCAAACAAACTGCAGATGATTAAATTTTTAGCAGAACTGTTTCTTTCTGAAAAGAAGGTTTGCTCCAAGTCAAAACATTTTGACAAAGATTTTGTTAACATGTAATTTCAGTAAGGTAAATGTCTCATTTGTTACATGTAGTTAAAATGTTACTTTTAATAGTACAATATAATCTTTATGTTGCATATAGGATTATGAAGTGAGACAAAATACATATTCTAAAGTAGCATGAGAACGTCCTTTGGATTTTTTCCTTTTTAATTATGACCTCAAAGAGATTTCCTACAAAACCAAAACCAATCAAATATGTAACAGAGTGTTTGGTAAATTTTCTTCAGTCAGACCAAAGAATACTCCAAACCTGTATTTGAAAGAAGAAATCAAGAAAGCTCTTGCTGGAAGTTCTTAGTAATTCTAAAAGTACTTCAAGAAAATGAAAAAAAAAAAAAAAAACCCCAAAAAAACCCCCAACAAAACCCCAACCCTACTACAGGGAAAATGAAAGCCTTATTTGTACAGTATATTGCACTATCAACTTTGAACTTGACAGACATCTCAGTATTGTGATATGCATGTTTAATAATAATAATTTATAACATTTACTTTCATA
>NW_009648536.1:2306302-2321161 GCF_000708025.1 Charadrius vociferus
CATTCCTGCCTCTCAGCTTTGAAATGCAAAAGTTCAGCAGTCCTATCAGTAATATATGATATCATGAAAATATATGTACTTGGATCAGTAAGCTTCCAGAGGCAATGGATTACAGGATTAGGTAGCTTTTGCTGTCCTGCCTTTATGCCTTTTCCTTCTTTTTTCTTTTTCTAAGGGAGGCTCTACAACCTGAGTCATGAGACCAACAAAAAACCTCAAAAAATTAAAAAATCAAAGTATATATATAAAAGGAAAAAAAGACTTAATAAGGGTAATTAAATTTATATAACAACTTTCATTCAATGCTCCCCAAATGCTTTGCAAACATTGGTTGCTTTAATTATCCTTTGCTACACCTCTGTAGCAGCGAGGGCTGTTAAGTAATTATGCTCGTAGGTGCTGTATGGTGGTAACAGGCACCCACCTCACTTGCCAGGGATGAGAACCAGCTTTAGAGAAAGCCATGTGGAGGGCACAGGAGGTCGGTGGGACCATGCCTGTGGCAGTATCTTTTGGTGCTGTAGTAGTCAGCCAAACCTCTCACACCACTTTCCTGCCGATGTCAGCTGTTAGAAGGGAAATGTGCTTGCTGACACCTGGCCTTGGCGCACTGCCTGGCAAAGCCACTTGTGGGTTCAAATTCCTTTGGCATAGTACAGTAATACAACGGTCATAACCTTATCCTTAGAAATAAATGCTGAGTAGCATTTAACATGATCATTTTACAGATAAAGGCATTGGAAGTGCAGGCTGGCTACAGGTTTTAACCATGGATGTGTATTCGATCACTGGAAGTAATTTTTCTTTTTATCTAAATGTGACTAAACAGTACATGCAGAATATCTATAGGATCAGTCTGACTTGCACATTATCCCACTTCAAGTGAGTGACGATGACTGAAAAAAGATGCTAACCTAATGCTTAACTCCTTATTCCAGTTCGTCCCTAAGACTACCTCTGTCAGCTCCTGTGCGCCAAGACACCTATGTGGTGGTGTTCCCTTGGAGGATGCACTGTGAAAGTCTGGCTGTAAAGCCATTAATGCTTCTACCTGCTGCCCCAGATTCTGTCTGTCTCAGTAGGTCTGGCATGACAGCTATGCTGCAGCGGAGTGCACATTAAATGCCTCATTACTACAATTAGCATTATTGTGTCTTCTGTTCTGAAAGAACATTTAGCAAGGGAATCCCCAAGTCCATACACAGTGCTGATCCAAAACACTGTCTCTACAACTGGTGCTTGCATGTGCCTATCGCAATTTTTGTAGGAGAATAGCTCGTAATGCAAGACCTGACTAGTGCTAATCCAAACAGATACATCAGGTGATATTTAAAGGTGAAAGTGTGGGAGAATTCTTTTGTTGGATTACATGATAGTACATGTACATGTACATGGAGTACAAGATACAGGTCCCTCAAAATACTGGGAAACCAAGGGCAGCAGTTTGAAAATCATGGGATGGGATGAACTTATCAGCTGCCTGGCCTCCTTACTAGCTACACAGGGAGTGTTAAGAGAGTAGCACTCTACAGCTGTTGGTGAAATAGGTACATGTGAAAAATTAGCATATAAAAAAAAATCTCTGTTTGACAGTTTTGCAGCATTTGCTCTGTGTATTCGGGCATTTATGAAAGCAAACCATGCCTAAGCATGAATCTACAACAAGTATGTCTGCATGGAGTTCTCATCTAGGTGTTTAGGAGATAGAGGAATCATGTTTGTCATGTTTCATGCCCATACATCGCATCTTCCTGTCTTGCCTACACGTACAGCAAGCATGAAACGTTTGTGCTGTAATCTGTGCAGAGAGGAATGTCAACTTTGCACTCAGTTTCCTTTGCACGTGATTCCTATGCCCAGGTACTGTCCATGACATGCTCTGATCCTGCAGAGTACTTTTGTGTGCATGCCGCGCAGTTACCTAGGTAAGAGCATAACTAAGCTTTTGCAAACCAGTGGATTCACCAAGCAAAAGGGTATGGAAAAAAGTACAAAAGGCTTCTGTTGTGTGACACTTAGTCTTGGCTGGCGGATTAAGAGATACTGTGTATTGTTCAGGTACTGTAATCCAGTCAGTTGAAGTTCCCTGTGGTATAGAAAAAAATCTGTCCCGATGATAAGCCAGTTTCTGAGGTTTATCTCTAACTTCACCTGGCATAGAGAATAATGGTTGTGATGTGCAGCCATTGCCTGCTGAATTTTGGTTCTCTGGCCCTCCCCATTCCCTTTATTTCCCCTAGCTGCATTGTTAACTCAAGGTAACGCAACCTAGGTATGTTCCGCCTTGCTATGGATGGTTACAATAGCCGGTCATGACAGTTCCCCTGATAGCACTTCTTTGCTGGGAGTAAGCTGGGAGTAAACATGGTGGAGGAAGGGTTCTGGGCCAAAATAATCATTTCCAAAGCAAGGCAAGATGTGACTGTGGTGTGGAGGGCCAGCAGCAAGCACCTCCCATGTCGCATGATGCAGAGTGTGTTACAAGGGGGGTAGAATCCATTTTCCCCAGCTGAATTAATCCCTCCCAGCATGCCTTTAATTCATTTAGTATTGTATCCCTGTAATTGCTTTATTATCGTATCACAGATAAAGCTGAACAAGCTTAATGAGTTCAGCTACTAGGACGGATAGATTATTTGTTCTGTGTTTTGGTAATTATTTTCTTTCTGTGCAATTTTCAAAGGAAAAGCAGCAGTATGTATACCTACATACTCAGCTGTCCCAGTAGGATTTTACAACCTGAGTCAAGGACCTCCCTTCTCCAAATGCCCTAGAGGCTTGTCAGCCACAAATAGAACAGGTGTGACAAGTGGTGCTACTGCTGTTATAGCCAAAACCAATATATTTTTCTTAGTGAATGTCACCGTCACCCATTACGATGGAAAATTCTTGCAGGAACCTGTAGCTGAGATTCAGCAAAGTAGATCTGGAGGTCTAGATGCTAGACACAGCATTGTGAACTCCGAATCTGGTGGAGTAAAACACTGTTCACACAGGTACAGGCTGGAAAGTTTGTAGTCACTCTGCTGGGTGAGCATCCGAGCATGCAGCAGCCCACAGAACGAAGGGTGAAATTCTTACTTATGGGCTTAAATAAAGGGACTGCTTCTCAAACCCAGAGTCTTCTCCTGACTTCAAGATGTAGCTAGCAGCTTGGGTTTGTCCACCATTAAAATACAGAATGCTATTTTAGTATTCTTGGCATAGAAGTAGCATCATGATTCATTCATAATCACATTACAAAAATGATACATTATTTACATGTATATTGCTTAAATAGATACTATTGTATCCATAAAGAATTACTAAATGGGCAGTAGGCATTCAAAACATCTTGTTCCTGAATTAACAAAGGCATGCATTAACAATGATGTGTCTTGTACCTGAAACCATATTTAGCAGCTAATTTAACTGACAAGCAAGGAGAAAAGAGTTCTGTCATGCAGCTCTTTTTTTTTTTCTTTCTTTTGTCTTTCAGCTATCATGCTGTTGCAAAGACCTAATGCATAATTCTTTGCAAAGCACTTTTTTTTTTTTTTTTTACCATACATTTTATTTAGCCAAGTAGAAACTTTTTATTCTGAAAAAGAATACTTATATTTAGAAAACAAAAATATTTTACAAGCTGGCCAATGAGAGAAAATCTAGTCAGGATGCATGAAAGAACAGCAAAGATGTATCAAGAAATTCAGATTAAAAACTAGAAACTACTATTGAAAATCTGGTGAATATTGCTCAAGGGGAGAGGCAGCCCCAAATCTGAGTGAGGGAAGTGTGTGAGTTGGTGTATGAGGCATGTATGACCAGGACCTTTGACCCTGGAGCGAAAGCAGTGCTAATGAAAAAGGAGTAGGACTGGAAGAGGAGCAAGGAAGAAGCTCGTGTCCCTTCAATGCTCTTGGTAAATCTGTAGTTGCATTGCTTTTTCTGAGTAGTGAGAATATGAAGAAACACTAGAAAACACTAGCCTCTATTTCAAATATGGTGAAAAATGTTCAGTAATACTAAATGTCAGAAAGTTATCCAGGGCTAGTTCTTCAGCTACTGTAGATCACTATAATAAATTGGTCCTCTAAAGCAATGGGACCAAGATAACTTAAACATGGTCAGTGTTTAACATAAATTAACTGTTTAACTTAAGCACTTGTTTTGATTTGTGGGATTTAGTGTTAAAAAAGCATGTGTGAATCCCACCTTGGACAAATACCCACACAGCTAAACACAGGGCTAGATACTCAGCAAAGAGAGTGGTAACTGATTGCACATTGTGGCAGAATAATTACACGGGGGCTAGGATTTTTTTTTTTTTTTTTTTTTGCCACTGGTACAAGCCTGTTAGATTACATTACATTGTATTTGAATCTTCAGACCGCGGTGCATGTTCTGCAAGCTCCCCTCAGCCTGTCGATCTGCTACAGAGGTGTTTGTTTTTAGGTTGTGGTGCCAGGGTGAGGTGGCACGCCGAGTTAATGCAATAGCATTTTACCTCAGGAAATCAGGGTTCTACTTCAACCTTGACATTGCTTTGGCAATGCCAGCCGAGCGTAGGTGCTTGCTTCCACCCCTCCCAGCAGTTCCCAGTGCAGTGCTGTAGAGCTGACACCGGCATTTAGCGCGCGTGCAGCAGAGGTACAGGAGTGCAGATGGACGGGCCCTCACAGGCGTCATCGGAGGGCACCGGACTGGAGACATCTCAGGCAGCACGCCCCTGTGCTTCCTCAGCACGCTCAGAATTCACTGGGCTTCTCTGCACCTGTCAAAACAATAACTATTACGTCCTCCACCCCAAAACATGCAGATGAATAGAGGCTGGGGGTGGGGAGGGTTTGCTGATTATTGACGGTAATGAAGGGGAGTGGGTGGTGATTGCATATTGCAGAAACCTAGAAGAAAGGCAGTATGATATAATTTCACCCTGGGAATCTATTGCTATGGCAACAAAGAACAGATTTTTTTTTTTTTTTTGAAAAATAGGGTTCAATACAGAATTATCACAAAAGCAGAAATAAGATTTTTAACAAACCTTTTCTCCTCTTTGTTTGTATTTTATTCATTTGTATTATTACTGAAATGTTTGTAAGCATGACAAATAAGTGTGGCCCACAGACACTTCCCCTAAATGAAAGTATTGCTGTGTTAGCTTTATTGACTTGGTGTGAAGTCACAACAAAAATCCTTGTGGTGTTCTTGATGTTCAGTCTACAGACCACTTACAGTTTACATTCCATTTACAGCTATTAAACTGTTCCTCCAGATTTAACAAGATGTAACTGAGGTCAGGATTTGGCCAGCAGCATTTTCTATTCCACATAGATAAAGAATTCATGAACACAATTACTTTTACTTAAAGCCACTGAAGTAGGTTTTGATGGCCGTTACAAGACACTGCCAGCAGCATTTCACTTTGGGAACTGCAGTGGTTTGGGCTGGTGATTAGGTACGCGGGGAGGCAATCTTCTGCATTTTCTGTGTGAGAAAGATTTAAGCTCTGGAGTAACATTAAATGAAGGACCAGTGATCATCACCCCTCTACAGGAAGAAGTAAGGCCTTTTGTCAGAAGGCCAAAAAAGAAATCCGGGAGCCAGATGATTACTGCGTGGCCCTGTGCCAGCGCCGCCTGCCAAACCCCTGGGATCGCCAGTTTGAGTCTGCTGGAGACAAGCTGCTGGTAATAGTGGCCAGTTCTGAGTTTCTTTACCTCTTCAGGTTTTAAATGACAATTATGGCTTACTAGTGAGATGAGCCAAGGACTAGCCCATACCCAAGATCTGCTTCTCTTTTCCCCCTCAAGGCATCTTTGTTTTGCTCTTTTAGGCTTCATCCCAACCCATTTTCCTAATGCTTGCACTATAGTAGTCACATTTGCTGTTTCTCTGCTCAGACATGATGTTCATTTCAATTACACACTCATACTTACACTATTTTAGCTCTACGGCGGGCATAATTACATTTTTTCATTATATTGACCATGTATTTTACAATATCTGCAGGCTTTTCATGTGATATTAAAACACATTTTTTCACACCTTGTTTCTGACATAGAACTTGCCAAAGAGATCTTTGCTGCTGTGAGCTCCATCTGCAAAAACCTCTGGGAACATCAGTAACATCGATAGTCAAATTACAGATTTGATGAAGAAGGGCAGCATGCCTACAGCAAGAAGCATTGAATCAAGCAAAGCAATTTGTCTCTGTATGACTAGTTTGCACAAAACACAAAAAAAACCCAAACTCAAAATTAAAACAAGAAACAGAGAAGAGGCAAAAGAGAATCAGAGACTCATTTTGACAGAAGACAAGGGTAAACACAGAGATGGGATCCTGAGGGCTTTTCCCTCCAGTGTGAAGACAGAACAAGACAAGAATGTTGTTCTATTTAAAAGTCAGTTTACAAGCACCTACCAGCCTGAAACACTGGTGTCCCATACTTTCACTATATCTAGCATACATGTATAGGCAATTAGATTGCCAGGCATTGCTTACCTTTGGATCATTTTGGGAAGCTGGCTGGGGGCCTCTGTTGCATATGGGAATCTGTGGTTGGCATTGACCTTACCCAGACAGCTCTGCAGCACCCACTTCCTCATCTTCACTGTCAAACAAGTCTGCAAACAAACCTTAGCATGTACTGGGTGTCCTGAGATGAGAAGATAGGGGAGAGGGAAGCCTTCTTAGGGCGTACTGAGATGTGGCAGTCGTTGTCTGGCAGAACTGTCAGTAAGGATCAGTGGTACTGAGAAAATTTCTGAGGCGAACTTCTGCTTTTCTCCTCAAATGTCTCGCCTATAAATGATGAATTTGCAATCAAAGGACTCTGTCCAGCAGACAAAGCTTCCACTGCATAATTACGGCTCACAGAAACTGCAACACTTTTATCTGTATGGACAGTGACTGAATTATATTTTCATGACACCAAAGAAGTGAAAATTGGTCTCAGACCTCTTGCTGCTTAAAGAACGGGGGAAATCTCATGGGCCTTTTTGGCCTGGCCTTGGCTTTTAGTATTTATTTGCTCTTCTTGTTCTTACAACAACACTACCAGTTTTCCCGCTGGCAGGTCCTCTGGCAGGAGCCCCGGCCCCTCTGAAGTGAGCTGGAGCCTTGGCACTGCCGGCAATGGCAGCGGGGTGTCAGCTTCTTCTATCCCTTTGTGTTGCTAATGGAGCTTAAAACGAACACGGCTTTTCTATGTGTTTGGACAGTAACTTCACACTGTTTTTTCAGTGTGCTTTTTTTTTTTTTAAATACTAATCACCAGATCCTAAATTCACCTGTGCTATTTATTCTACCCTAAGCAATAATTTTATGGCAGGCATAAGTATACCCTCTGTGTTCTTCTATGGCTGATGGTTATTGGAGAGACCTCTGTGAATACAGTGGAGTACTTTTAGTTTGCTGTCAGTTAAGCCTAACTTACAATGATACTTTTCTGAAACAAGCCGTGTTTAGTATGAACTGATTTTTGTTGCGTATCAAATGCTTGGAATTTATGCAGGAGAGACTTCCCACCTTGAACATAACAGAAGAGAAAAGTAGCAATTTTACCTCCTGTTAAACAAAACAGATTTACTCTGCCCTATATCTGTGTAGGCTGCAGAAAAGGTACATTTTTTTCTATGGAAAAGCCTTATTGAATTGAACAGGGAAGAAATCAGTAAGATTCCATAGAAATTCAGCAGCTAATAGGTTTGAATGGAGAATTACATCCCTGTTGCAGCACTCCCTGGGTTGTTCTAAGCATTCTATAGAAAGTTGGTCATTCCCTATTAAACTCCGTAGGAATTTCACATAAATGCTGGTTTTTGAGCTACTGGGACTAGAAGTAGATCCTAAGGGTTAGGAAACACCATCAGTTTCTCAGACTACCAAAAGTTATCATTTAGCCTGCCTTACATAGCTGACGTTCCTCTGGAACCACAAGGCAATCCAAAACCTGGATTCCATTATGGTGGTGCACTTACCCACCATTGCTGCTGTAATGGGGGGGGGGATTCATTGCAACTTCACCCTGATAGAAAGGAGAAGAGAAATAGGATTCTTGTTCTGATTTTAAACTCCAAATCAGCAGTATAATCCACATTATAAGATGTAGCTGCACCACTGCAACGTTGGGCACCATTTAGGGGCTACCAAATGAACATATTATTAGTTTGGTGAGTTTTAACATGTACTGTAGTGTAAGTGCTGGAACAGTGTCTGCCTGCAGGCTGCAGAAGGAAATCCTACTGTTCAGGGACTGCACACCCTTGAATGACACTGAGTCTACGCGATTCAGGTATCATAGCAACCTCCATGAATCACGATCTTTGTTTCTCTGTGACTTGTTTATATAAAAAAACACTGCTAGCATGGGGCCTGCCCTTCCACTCTTCACGCTGAAGGACTGCAGAAGTGGTCCCATAAGCTCCAGCGTGAGTCATAGGGAAAGGATCGTTTCCTTCTGAACCGAGTTCTCCATGGTGGTAACTGCTTTGTGCTAGATGCCTGTACAGGCATTAACACCCACTGAGTTTTCTGACAATTATACGGTTTTAATAATGATAGGGCTTTTGCCTTTTTTGCAATAGCACAGAAAGTAAGGGAATACAACTTAAAACAATGCTTCCCAAAAGTGCTTTTCTAAGGAAAAGAAAGAATTTAAGGAGTTAATGTGCTCACACAGAGTAATGCTGTGTGGCTGGCCTTCCTCTTTGTGCTCACCAGGTCACACTGCATGCACCACTGAGAAGGAGGTAGCTCAGGGAACGTAAATTGCTTCAGTGCCTGACAGTAAGTGCTTTGCTTTGCTTATGCTCACTGCTGTCTTTTCAAGTTGGAGAAGAAAACCTCAGGTCTACACACTTCTCACCGGGCTCCACTTCCTCCCTCCCTCCCATTTGCAGTAGGATTAGGGAACAGAGACTCGGCTCCAAACTAAGCCAACCAAGAAAGCAAAGGGGTGAGATCGGTGTAGTGAGGCTTTTTTACCCTCTGCTTTGGCAGCTAAACACAAAGAAGGTGGTGCTAGAATTTGCTTTTATGTAGGAACACAGAAAGACAATGACATGTAGAAGAATAACTGCAGTGCAAGTCCTTGGACTTATAACTTTTGGTCGAGCTATTGTTTCCATTTGGCCCTGAAACTTCTGTGCAAGAGAAAATGCTTTCACTAACAGTTTCCCTATGAAAACATAAACTACCACAGTGTCAAGTACTGCACGGAGAGGAGAACAAGGAGAGAAAGAGTGAATCATCACTATGACCAAGCAGAACAAGACTAGCTAGCCGTAAATTTCTACTGATTTCATTTCCTCTGCTGTCATTGGTATTAGTTCATGCATTTGTTCAAAATGGAAAATAACCAGTTCTTAAAGCCACTGCAGTTAGATGGTATTGGTCTGAAAACAGAGAACATCCATTCAACCCATGAAGTACTGTATACGGGAATAAGAACATACTGTCTTTCATAAAATGAAACAGAGGGATTGAATGATTACCTTGAGTATTACATTAAATATCTTATAAAATTTCATAAGCCAGTAGTGCCTTTTTAAACTTAAGTTACTGATTCTGACATATGGCAACACAGATACTACTGCAAAGACAAAGCTAGTGCCAACTTGAAAGCTCATAACCTTACCAGGAAAAAAGTGCTGTAGATATCAAAAAGCCTCAGAGCTACTTGTACACCCTTCTCCAGATGAAGAGTATTTTGCAGTTGCTGGGAACTTGAACATTTGTAATCTTGATTCAGAATGCAGCCTTTGACAATAACCTAAATTTGATACTGCAGTCAGTAGAGCTAAATCACAGGAGCTCAGAAATGAATTGTAAAGATGAGGATCAGACATAAAATATCATTCTAGGTAAAAAAAAAAAAAAAAATACTTCAGATGACATATATAGAACCCCAAAAGAAATGTAAATGTTCTTGTCAGTGCTACAAGAAAGATGCCCCATAGCATTTTTGTGCAGTGATAGGTGGGGACTCCATGTATGCATGCATTAACTTCAGCTCCAGGGTTTCAGGCCAGTTGGCCTATGGGAAGTAAAACATTAGTCCTGGCATTATGCAGCGTGCAAGCCACCCCCACACTTCACACTTTCATTTATGGTGTTAACAGAGAGGCCAAAGTTGTGAGTAATGTGGTGATTGTGCCTGAACTGAGTGTTTCGGTTCCAGGGAAATACTAACATACTTCACTGCTGAGCACTCTGTGTGGTCACAGCTCTGTTTTTTTAGCTCTATTTTTTTTTCACGCCCCCTCACTCTAATGTGAAACTGGTAAAAGAAGCACTTTGCTCATGCAATTCTATCTGCATGGGGGTTCCTGTTACATCTGCTGCATCAGTTATATTTATTAAATATTGTAGATAGCTGTGGCAGGTAAGCTGCAGTTCCTTACAGTCTGAACTACCTTTCTGGTTTCTCAACAAGGTAGGGGCATCCTGAGGAACCAGTAGAGGTGGCAGAAACATTCCAGGGAGGAATGTGTGACCTTCCTGACTGCACTGGGATTTCTTTACTCTGAAATTACAGGTGCACTATTGTTCATTTTAAACTTTGTTCTTTAATTTTTCTACTGTATTTTTTCTTATCTCCCATTCACCCTGTTTGCCTGATCCCCCTCATATCTCTTAATCTTGCTCTGTTTCCCATACCATCCTAATTTTGGTTGCTGGAGGCTCTTTCTGCCTCAGCCACTTCCAGGCACCTGGGCTCTGTCCATGCAGCTGAGGCTCAATGAGCTGCCTGATCCCACAGACCCGCCCGGTACAGCCCTGTGCTTCCTTCTTCCGGTCTTAGACCATCAGTTATGAACTGCCCTTGATCTATCAAATCTGAGATCAAGGAACTTGGAGCCTTGGCCTGCAATCCTCTTCTGCTTTTCAGTGATCCTAGAAATTAGGAAGAACACTGAGGGTGTCTGTCCGGATTTTCTGTGAAAATCCCAATACAAAGCATGTCGTGCCCATTCCTATTTTAATTCTTCTGTTCCAGTCATTATTTCCAGAAGACAATGATGAATTCCTGATCTCTGATTTCGTCTGTTAACAGGGCTCATTACAGTGACCTTGCAGTGCTTGGCAGTACCAGATACCTGACCTCTTTTTTTCCTGACATTTAACAGTCACTCTGGAGGTATAATCTGGTTACAGCTCTTGAAAACCTATTTGCCTCATATGAAGCTGGTGTCCTTGACCACAAATTGAGGGCACACTGTGGCAGCTGGCTTTTTATGAATCTAAAGGGAAACACAGGAGCAACACCACTGACAGATAAATGGAAATCAGACAAACAGGTGCTTATAATGGTGACGTTCAACAAGCTGGGCCCATGGGAAAAAAGTTGCCTCATGAGTGAAGTAGATGGTATCCAGGAAGTTGCTAAAAAAACAAATCCATAAAATGAGGCAGATTTCCATAGTGGTTACATATGTTTTTACAGCAAAAGAGTTTTTGGGGATGCCTCAGATGTAGTTGCAAAGGACAGAAAGAGCAATCTCAGTTCCATATTTGCAGATTAATCAGAACATGGAGCGTCATCTTTTCATGTGACCATTCATGTAAGAATTAAGTTGGTGCCTCCAACATAAGAACAGAAAAGATCAGCAACTAGCACACTGTTCTTGACATAAGAGATTACTTCTGCCGTTTCCACAACAGGGTCCCAGTTTGCAGACCATAAAAGACAGAGTGCCTTCCCATATAGATTCTGGATACAACATCACAGTAACAGAAGTAGTACCCATGGTTGCCAGGGTTCAACTCTGGGCTCTTTTAGACACCATGCTCCTCAGTAGAGCCTCCTACACAGGACTTAAACAGCCCCAGTGGACCTTCTGTAAGGAAAAGAGCACCGTAGTGTCCTTCTCCAGTTCTCTCTAATTCAGACATTTGCCCTTCTTGATTGTTGAGAGTGGTTTCTAGTGGAAAGTGTAGCTAATGTCTGCAGTAACAGAAATATCTCTTTTCAACACGTACAAAAAGAGCTGACAATCCTTGCTTCACCAAAAGAGGTATCAAAAGAGGTAGGGTGACGGAGCAGAAAGGATGGAGCTGGAAAGGTCTTTCTTTTCCAGGATGAAACTACGCTTGTTGCCTGTTTCCAGACCTGGAAGTCCATGGCAGCCTTTTAGCCTGTAGGAGAAGGTATGCTGGTAACAGACCCCTGAAGCCTGTTCACGGGGCTGTTGGAACAGAGCATTTCACCTTCTAGTTAGGCTTGGTAAGTAAAGTCTTTTCATCATTTGATTCAGGGCACTTAGAAGTCAGGGGGAACCACCACTGCAGGTAGCTCCATTATGCAGCTTAGATCCTTTAGTCCAACACACAACTCCCACCTCCTTCTCCCTTCAGCTAGAATACGCTTTTCAGATTTTGTTTTCTTCTACTTTCTGTACAGTTCAAACTGGGAGATGCAGTTCATTTCCAAATGAGGTAGGCTCTATACTTCTTCTCTCCCAGCAGGAGAGAATATGGCTCTCTGAGGAAGCTGCACTTCAGGGCCGCTAACGTTGCCTTTGATTAGTACCTTTGCCTTTCAACGGTGAGTCACCCTGTTCCTTCCTCCTGTGAAAGCTAATCTTAGTTGTTGTTTTGGGACAAATACTTTACAACTGCAGAGTTATTCACTAGCAGTGAACTCAGTGCCTTTCTATTTACAGCAAACTTCCCCCACTCTGTTGTCTTGTGATAGATCTGAACTTCACAGAAACACAGGGGATGGCACTGTACCCTTCTGTGCTGAAAAGAGCTTGAGAAGAAAACTATGTGATACAAGAAGCAGAAAAGTGGGAAAGGGCAATGGAATGGTCTTCCATGGGGATGCTTTGAGACGTGTATTTGCTTCTGAGGAGGTGGAAAGGAAGCTGAAGCTCTGAGAAACTGTGGGCCATTCAGTAGTCTCTTGCTATCCAAGCTCAAGAAGTCCTATGTCTCAGGTTGGCAGAAGACCTCTTAACAGACAGCATAACACCATCCTGCTGGAGAAAGAGAATCCATGTAAGAAAGGTAAACACTTGAAAGAAATGCTGTCATGGTCAATAATCAAGTTGTGTGACTGTGTAAACACAGATAACTCTGTATGCCGCAAAGCTTTTGCTTCCTGCTGGGGAAATTATCAGTGACCGATGGGTACCTACACCTATGCTAGAGGGAAGTGTAAGACACATTTAAATGTGTGCAATGGAAAATAAGACAGGGAACCAGGACACAATTGTCTGTCCAGGCTGTAGTGACAGGGGGATCTATCACCTTTATTCAGAGGTGTGTTCAAACCCCTGCATATGTCTGAGTATTGCTAGATGCTACTTTGTTCCATGTTTCATTTATTTATATATTTTTCCAGGTTAAAAGCAGCAAGGCAGAAAAACAGTCTGAAGACCTAATAGAGGGAAGGACAGACCCCCAATGAAAGTGTTATATATGTATGTTTATGTTATGTTAGCCTCCAGGCTAACAAAGGTTTGTTGGTGCTGGTTTGAGGCACGTGACTCCCATCCTGCCCATAGGACTATCATGAGCTTGGTTTGACTTCCATGAAACTATATCCCAGGTGTGTCTTGATGAGATTGTGCAATATGAAAAGGGTGGTTGTTTCTCCAGAATCTGGGTCATCCTGCTCCCATCTGTTGCTTCTGAGTCCATCCTAGTGTCACACCATCAGATTCCTTTACTTAGTTCAGGATAACACTCTTTTAAAGAAAGTATTTAGCATAATCTTTCTTCACTGCTACCTATTGACACAAGATGCAATCCTGCAGTTGCTTTGCATTTTTATAGAAAAGAGACACAAGTGGTAGCTATGGGGAAAGGCACAGCATGGTTTTCAAACTTGTTCATGCTACGTTACTAAGGGACTCTACTTCCTGAACCTGAGGATCTCTTTTACTTTCATTCACCATTGTGTACCATCCCCGTGGCAACACTTGCAAGGAAACATAATGTTACAAAAGACTGAAACATATTCCTAGCAGCCTTTAATCCACCTTGGTGGGTAAGAAATAATCTTCCTAGCAAATACCATTTACTTCTTACCAAATACCATTTACTCCTCATCAGAACTATTCTGCTCTTGCAGATTGCAGATTCTCATTCCAAAGTCTTTCAGGGGCATAACTAAAATCAGCTGGGAGATGGGAACCCGAAAACGTTTGAGTATTAGGCCTAACAGTTATGTATGTATTCTCAAGTTTAGATCTTTCCAGAATGTGAAACTGAGAGTCAAATAAATTGTAGAATGCAGAATCTAGTAGATTTTTTCCCTCATCTTTTTAAAATGCTACAGTCAGTAATGAAGCTGTGCACATCAAGTTTGATGCACACATAGCTTCCGGATGGCCAGACATGAGTCCTAACCCTATACTTTGGCCAGGACATAAGGAATCAAGGCAGAGCACTAATGGTCTCAGGCAAATTGCTAACAAGTTTGTTTTAGTGTCTACATGCAGGAAGGTCTCATGATTTCATGTTTGCAGTAGTTAAATGCTACCAGCCAGAATTTGAAAGGAAATGATCTTTAATTTCTGTAATCCAAAACAATTTGCAACATTTGCTGCCAGCACAGATTGGTCAGGTTCCGATGTTGATTGAAGGATTAAAAAATACAACCTATGTGAAATGGGTTATTCACTGCTGAAAAGGACTAAACATTTACTATGGAAATCACAGAACAAGCAATTACTTTCTACATCCCTCCCACTACACCTCCACCTTCCTTACATTCCCTTACCCAGGGCATTCACTACAGCTGCATCCTGCCCTTTACAAACTGCCCTTCTTTTCTGGCGTTTGGTCCCTTTAATAGAATTTGCAAGTCATGCTGGTTTGCAACAGCTCTGTGGTGTAGGCAAAAAAGGAGAAACAGCATCGGAGCC
>NW_009648536.1:2321171-2341176 GCF_000708025.1 Charadrius vociferus
AGGGAAAGATTTGAACTCAGGTTTGCAGGAGGAAAAGGCATCATCTTTTTTGTTGTTACAATTCACAGTATGTTTCAAAAACTGTCATGGCCTAAAGCCCACAGCTTAAAACCTGGTGTTGAATTTGTACTTCCTTTGATGAGAAAAAACCCCCACTGCGCTTGTACAGGTCTGAAAGAATGTAAAGCATAGCACTGAGTGCAGGTCTTTTATGTAGGCAGGCAGAAATAAACTGCTCACTTACTGTTTTCTAAGATCTTCTGACATATTAAGGCACACCTTTTAGGAAAAACTGTTCCCTGTTTCTAAAAGAACTCTGCATGAGTTCTTGTTTGGTAGCTCAGAGCACAGATGAAGGTGGAACAAGACTTGCTCTTTGCAAATTATTATACATTTGATCATCTAGGGTTAACCTTGACCAGCTGAGCTGCACTACTAGGTCAGTGAGGCCTCCTGTGAAAAGCTTGGCCTACGTGTTTGCTTGACGCTTGCAAACAGGCACTCCTGAGCCTCCCTGGAGGGAAGGGATGGGAGTGATTGCCTCAAACAGAAAGCCTGTTGCCCTGCACATCCAGTTGGTTAGGAGGTAGGAGGCATTTGTTACCCAAAAAGTGCCCAAGAAGCAACACACAGCAGTGTAACTAATACTCCACTTCCTCAAAGGTCCTGCCAATGACAAGAGAGAAAATTTTTTTTCATGAGTCCAAATCTGACAGTTGGTTTAAGGCTGTCTATCTGAGCAGGTCTCAGAAGGTGTTAGCTTTCTTAGCAAATGATCTCTGCAGTGCAAGGTAACTTGCATGGATACCACTGTAGACTTAACAGGCAGAAAAAGGATAGCTGGATAGAAAAATACATGGGCAAACTGTCCAGGACAAGAACCAGATGTTCTCGAGTGAGGATTTATCTCGGAGATTCAAAGCTGTTATTTTCTTCTCTGGCTTGCTGTGCAGGATTATGAAAGGGTACATGTTAATGGTGTTTGCCTGATCTCAAAGTACAAGAGATACACCAAAACCAAATGTAAGTCCAAAACATTTCCTATAGTATTGTTGATGAAAACAGTGGTTGGGCTATTATGAAGTGGTAACTTTTGTGTGATTATTTCATGCTGTAACTTCGTGCTGAATATTTATTTCCAAAATCTAAAGCAAGGCTTGGTGGATATGACAGAAATAGTTTACAATGAAATAGGATTCGATTCAGGAATTACTTCAGCCATACTCTTACATATTGAAAATAAATGGATACAATAGTCTGCCTACTGTCGGGTTAGAATGACTATTTAGCAGATTAATGTAATAGCCTAGACAGTTATTATAGGTTATTATGTGCTTACCTGGGATCAACCTAAAGATACTGAGTATTATTTACAAGTAACTAAGTTTTCAAATGCATTCTATGCATTTCATTACGTAAATATTTAATTTGAAGAAAATGGGTACCTGAAATAAGAAAGTTTTTACACTGCTTGCTGAGGGGAAGTCAGAGCAAATGAACAGAAAGGAAACGTAAGGACAAAGGCAGGTTGATCTAAGTGGTCGATCATTGCTCTATAATTGCTACATTTGGTAAATAGAACATTTCATTAATAAACCTAATGTAAAACTGGAAAACTCTTACATAAGTACAGATTTATTTTATACTATTTGAATTCAGAAAATCCTTTTAGTTGTAAGGTTCTGAGACTTTGCCTGAATTACAACTCACTGGAGATGAAGGATTTGTTTTTACAAAAACAGTGCTCAGACCTCCATGCATTAAAAAGTGAGAAGGATGCACAAGACTATGGGTCTGCAAGACTCCTCATCCCCTGCTTTAAAGTACTCCTTCAGCCAAGGAAGACCTGTTTCTGTACAGACCTACAGTATTTTCTACTCACTGTCCCTCCTTCTGACTGCTTCCAATAAACAGTTCTTGCTGCCTCCTTCCAGTATGATGAAGGGAGAGAATGAGCCCTTTGGTCCTTTGGTCCCTACCTGTCTTGTGGGCACTGCCTGCTTTTTAGAGGGAAGAAAATAATGTGGAAAATCAACCCTCCGCACTTTCTCTTCTGGGGTCCAAAGAGCCCATGCAACCACGAGCCTTAAGGCTTCTCTTTGAACGCATGGTTACTAGAAAGACACTAGGTAGCTTTTTAGTTTTCTTCACTTTTGGGCCCCTCTCCTGCAGATGGAGGCTATCTGATCCCCTGCCATTCAGTTTGGCTGTTACTATATGGTACCAGCTGTGCAATTCTGTCTCTGTACAGAAGCCTCCCATTAAAGATGGTAGGATTATCAGTTTCCATCGGAGAAAATGCTTGAATTCCATTAGTGTTCATTGACATGCATTCCTTCAACTCTCTTCACAAGTCCTTGCTTTGGAGCATGAATATTTAATTAATAGTGTCAAACTTGCTTCTAAAATGCAAAGGGACTGAAACTGAGTTAATTTACATTTAAGCAATTGTTATTCTTTTCTGAGTTATTGATTAATCCTTTTTTTTTTTTTTTAAGGATATTTGAGTAAGAATGAGTTGCACAGCCAAATGCTGCTTCTCTTTCCTATATTGTGCACTCTACATTGATAGTCAATATTCCTATCAAATTAAGTAAATGCTTTAATTCTGGCATTCTAATTGTCACATTAGGAACCCAATAGTACTGTGTCTGACCTAGTATTTAGACACTTACTTATTTCTATTTTTTGAGAATATTAGTGGCCTGTAAATCTCTACAGGGAAGCACAAGTTACAGTTTTAAAAAAAATTGTTAGTAGGGGCATTTCACATAGGTTCAAATATTGTCCACTGAGATTTTTCAGCACACTTTGACAGCAAAAAGTGAAACATTTGAGAGAAAATATTTTTTTACCTGCTGAGGTAACATAACTTAGTGTGAAAAGTGGAGCTGGTAGAATCTTTTAACAATAAAACATGGGTGTTTTTTGATATGTAAATATATATAGTGCAGGTGCTGTCAGGAAGAATAGTCTTCCTCAATTAAAATAATGGTAAATTTCCTATGTAGTTGTTTTTTTTTTTAAAAAATGTAATAGTGCATTAGGACTCACTTAAGGCTGTTTGCCTTTCCCTATTATCACAGATCTTCAGTTTTGAAATAGGCAAGCCATTTTATTTTCTTCCTTCTGAAAACAATATCCTGTACCATAATCAAAGGGATCAGCTTATTTTAAGATACACAGTTAGTGCAAAGAGATTTTTATCTTACTTTCACAGAAGTTCAAAAGCCAAGTTTGTTCTGCACGCAAGCTCAAGAAGAGAAGTGTGTCAGCAGCTGTGCCGACACCACTGGCCAGCAAAGCATGTTGACAAAAAAAGAGTGTTATTGCACAGGACAGAACTAGCTCTCCTGCCATTGCTGTCCTCTTCCAAGAATTCTTGCTGTATTTGTCACTGTCCCACGTCCTGCTTCCTCAGCCATCATCCTGCAACCTGCAGAGTTATCAGAGCATACTGAGTAATGTATTCTTTTACTCATTTTCCTTGTCTTTAAGAGAAGAGATGGTGACTGTTTAACCACCATATTGGGAACAGTATTTGCGGCCATCAAAATGTAGAGAAACACTTTCTGGATCTCAATTTACAATAGAGTATCTGTTTTGTCACCCAAGATGCTGGGGGAATTTACTTTGCCTCTATGATGCTCTTTGCTTATACTGAGCAAAAAAAAGACTGGAAAATTGTAAGTGAGCATGTTGTGATTTAAAAAAAGAAAATGAAAAAGTTGCCTTGCTCAACCTTACATGCTATTGCCATAAGAGAAGAGGATCCCTTGTCTCCTGCCATGCTTTAGAAACAGCCATGAAGGAGAGTCTGCAGTTCCCTCACATCTGTTTCCAGAGATGCAACAGCACTAGGGATCTGACTGGGTAAACTCCTTCCGCCTACCCACCCGAATTCTCCTCATAAACTTCTCAGCCTTTCATTTGCATCCAAGGAAGCATTTACATATGGCTTGCTAATGAACATTTTCATTGAGGTACACCATTAAATAAAAGGTGCTGTACTAAAAATTTGTTCTGTTATGTGGTGCCTGCTCTGCATAGTGTCCAGGAAGCAGTTCCATATGAATTGAAGTTTGGGAACCCTGGCTTTAAAAGCTGGTCTGATTCCCATTGCTGTAATGTGTTTGCTAGCAGCTTACATTCTGGAAGGCATCTGCCTGTAGCAAGGTCTCATTCTGAAGTCAGACCTTGGTAAGATGTGGGAAGAGACGTGTATACACTTTATTAGTATTGCCAGAGACTGCTGACTCCAAAAAAAACCCAACCACAAACACCCAAAACAAACAGGTAAGAATAATCTTCTCAAAAAACCTCAATGAGACTGAATAACTTTGCAACACCTCAGACCTTCCAGCCTTTTCTCTGGAAGGCCAGAAAGCCAAAATTGCAAATAGACAAACTTAGAACTCTGCCCAGCATAAAAGTTTGTTTGTGCACATATCAGGGAGAGGGGGAGCACCACAGAGGAGCCCCAACCTGCTCCCATCTCCCTGAGCCACAGGAAGAGCATTGCAGAGAGATCTGAGCAGGATCCCTACAAACCAGGCTGGACCCCCGGCTTCCCACACACCATGCTGGAAACACTGGCACGGAAGCCAGCTTTTGCAATGTACTTCTCAAGCTTGTTAAAAGTGCCTCGGCTAGATGGCTGTCCCTGTGGGGGTCTCTGCTAGCACAGGGAACCCTCATTGGGCTCTGTCCCCGCGTACCTAGCTCACAAAGCAGGGGTTAAGTTTTACATTAGTAATTAAACCCTGGCCTGTGTCTTTTTATCCTGGAAGACTAGCTGAGGTCTGCTCTTGTTTTTTAATCCTGCCTTTCCTTTAGAGGCTGTTGTACGCTGGCACGGGTTACTGCAAACTGCAGTAGAAACCATTTAGCTCTACTTGGTAAAGCACAGAACATGCACACAAAACACTGACAGAAGGCAAACCACATTGTCAACCATCACGTGGCACTTCTGAGGATGGTGGTTCTTCTGCCCTAATGATATCAACACCAGCAGCAGGCCTTATGGAAATGTGTCATTTCACAAGATGGGAGACACAGAGCAGAAACCAAGGTGGCAGAAGCTTCCGGCTGGCAGCATCCCAAGAGTTGTAGCAGTTCCCTGACCGTCCTGACACAGCATGCCTGGAGGCGTGAAAGCCTTGTGAGTGCTTGCCATAAAAGTTGAGCAGAAACCATGGCAACAGTAACTACAGCTGTGCCTTACCACCATTTAACTTTGCATTCTGGCCCAGTTTTAACTTTTCCACTTTTAGAGTGACCACTAGGCTCAGGCACACATTTGCCTGTCTCTTGGCTAGGTATTTTGGCCTGATTGCTTAAAAAAAATTCTTTATGGAGTTACAGGCTCCTGTGTTTTACCTGGATGTTTCTGTGTAATATTCTACAAGAGGTTTTCTTCTACATATAATTGTAACCACAAGCTACCACTCATGTTGTTTACTAGATAGACGCAAGGCCTAAGGTGTTCACTGGGTTATGGATTTCTCCCTTAAAGACCCATCAGTCTTATACTTTCCCCCAGCATTTTATTCATTGCCAAAAAATGCAGGCAAATGGAAAAAACCCAGCATTGTGTCTGTATCAAGAGATATTATCACAAAACCTAAATTCTTTGTACACATCAATACAAAAATATTATCATGGGAGATCTGCTCTGGAAAAACCCTGCTGGACAGAAAGTAATTCAGAAGAGTAAGGTGATATAAGTGCAAGACAGGTCTGATGTTGCAGAGAGATGAAAGCCATACAAATAATTTTCTTTCATCACAAGTGCTTCTGCTTTACGTGGTACAAATTGCTTTTTCTGCTGAACATGTATCTTCAGCATGAAGTTATATCCGGACAGATTAAAGGACACAGCTTTACTTTCTGCTTGTACTGTCAGTGTTCTATTTTTTGCATTTCATAGACTACTTTCTCATAAAGTAGCTGTGATTTTACAGGGCTTCATGCTGCAGTGCTCATCATCTCTCCTCCTGATTTGGGTCACTGGCCACAAGAATGGGAGAATGGTTAGACAAAACCTCACGGGAGCAAAATCCTTGCAAGGGCTACTTCCCTGCTGACAAGCAAGCATTGCTGCTAAGCCACGTAACTTGCACAGATATTTGTGAAAAAAAGCAAACACTACTGATCAGCTCTAGGTACATATGCTGCATCTACCCAAACTAAGGCTTTGGTTTCAGACCCCATACCCTTACCCACACTCTCCTGCCTTGCTCTAAACCATGACTCAAATACCATGCACGCTCCACTTTCTCCATTTCCTGTATTTCCTGTTCCATATTCTGTACTTCTGAAGCTGGACCCATCATACATGTTGTCGTCATTTCCAGGACCTTGCCTTTTTTGATTTACAAGGTTTCCTGTGAAAGCTGTAGATAGATAGAAATATTTGCTGCCTTGCCCAGAGTCATCCTGGTACTTGCAGGGTCATGTCCTCTTTCCTGTGCTGTGGATGCTGCCAAATGCAGTAGACCATCAATAGGGCAGTCTGGCTAGCCAGGGAAACAGAGGACCACAACACATTCTGCCTTGCAGCCGTGCAAAGCCTACCAGGAGCTATGCTCTTATGGGCCCCACAAGAAAGTGCCGGGCCAGAGCTGCTCTGTTGCTCTTCCTCTCCAGGCATGTAGCATACCTCATGACAGAGAACCCAAATATCAGAAAAACTTAGATTGAATAAAGAAAACTGGGGAGAAACTAGTAAAAGAGCAATACATCAAACATTCAAGAGCTTTTGTTAGACCAGTCTTAGCAAAGAGGGAAAACAGATCAGCAACAGACCAAAATCAGAGAATTCCTTGTTTTAACCGCATGCATAGCTTTTTGGATCACTGATACAGGGTTGCCATTATCTTCTGTATCAACACTGAGCTTGATCTTAGGTTCTTTTTCTCAGGGTTTTACTGGGCCTATTTACCATAATCCTTACAAAGGGACCCTGGAGTAGACCCCAAAGACATTGAAAAAATGCCTTGAACTTCTTTTCTAAAACAAATTTTCATCTGCCTGCATCACTGCGGAGAATGATGGCTCTTTTAAATACATTGCAATATACCAGGTGCTATGGTATGTTATTGAAATTTGTATTGCCAGAAGTTTCTAGTATGTTGGTCAGAGTGACATAACAAAAGCTGCTATTTATGCTTTTAAGCTCTTCTTTCATCAGCAGCCTAATCATCTCTTACCTTCAATCAGGGAATTTGTTTTGCAGATGAGGAGTATGTAGGAGAACAGGAATGTTATTCTGAAGGGAAAATGTGAAACCTGCGGGTTTCTGACAGCTTGACCTGAAACGCAAGGGAAGCATGGAGAACAGTTCTGATGAAGGAAGTCCACTACTAATGCTGAAAAGCCATTTCTTTTATGTCATGGGTTAAAATTTTTTTTATTTCCTACAAAGATGGGTTCTGGAGTCCTGTGTTTCAGCAGTGCTCACAATGTCTTAGTTAATGCCTGAGATGAAATCAGCTCCTGTCTGTTCTTGAATCATACAGATATATCAGCGTCAACACCAATAAAAAATCTTTCTGTGACTGTTTAGATTGGCTGAGAGCATCTGTTTGGTCAGTAATACAGATAAAAACCAAGAAAGGACAGTCAGATAGTAAATAGCTCCTTGACAAAAAAAAACCACTTCACAGCTAAACACCTTGAAAAATATTACCAGACTCTGCTCCCAGCACGATGTTGGAAAAAATGTAACACAACATGATGGGTGATGAATTCATGAGGGTTTCTTTGTTTTTCTAATTCAGAAAAATATGTTTGAAAAGTCAGTCTAGTGTAGTCACATATTCCTAACCCTCTAGATGGTTTGATTATAAGTGTTTGATCGTAATTGGTGGATATAATTTTTCTAGATTTTAGTAAGGCTTTTGATACTGTCCCCCACCTGGACAAGTTGTTCAACTGTGGGATGAGTGAGTTCACGGTGCACTGGGTGAAGACCTGGCTGAAGGACAGAGCCCTAAGAGTTTTAGTGAATAGGTCTACACCTGGTTTGCACTGGGTCACCAGTGGTGTTCCTCAGGGTTCAATTCTAGGGCCAGTTCTGTTCATCATGTTTATCAACGATCTGTATGAAGGAGTTGAATGCACCATTAGCAAGTTTGCTCATGATACCAAACTGGGAGGTATTTTTCACTCTCTTGAGGGACAAGAGGCCTTGCAGAGGGGTCGAGATAGATTGGAACATTGAGCAATGATTCATAGAATGAAATTTAACAAGTCCAAATGCTAGATTCCTCACCTGTGATGGAGCAACACCAGGTACAAGTACAAACTGAAACACAGAATCACAGAATACTAGGTTGCAAGGGACATTGAGGATCATCTGCTCTGACCTTTCTTGGCAAAAGCACAGTCTAGACAAGATGGCCCAGCACCCTGTCCAGCTGAATCTTCAAAGTGTCCAATGATGGTGAATCCACCACTTCCCTGGGGAGAATATTCTAGTGGCCAGCTGTTCTCATTGTGAAAAATTTTCCACTCATGTCCAATCAGAATCTTCTCAGGAGTAACTTGTACCCCTTACCCTTTGTCTTTTGCATGTGACTCCTTGTAAAAAGGGAGTTTCGATCTTTGTAGCCACCCTTTGAATATTGGAACATGGTGATAAGGTCTCCCCTAGGCCTTCTTTTCTCGAGGCTGAACAAACCTAATTCTCTCAGCCTTTTCTTATATGGCAGGCTTCCCAGTCCTTTGATTGGCTCTGTGGTCCTTCTCTGGACCCTCTCCAGCCCGTCCACATCTTTTTTTTTTTTTTTTTTTTTTTAGGGGGGAGGAAAACTAAACACGGCAGCAGCACACTGTTCACTCATATTGAGCTGGACCACCAGTAACCCCAGGTCCCTTTCCACAGAGCTGCTCCCCAGCCAGGTAGATCCTAGTCTGTGCTGCACTCTTGGGGTTTGTTTTCCTAAGTGCAAAACCATACACTTGCCCTTGTTGAACTTCATAAGGTTCTTGTTAGCCCACTCTTCCAGCCTATCCAGGTCTTCCTGTAGCGTGGCTCTTCCTTCTGAAGTGTCCATTTCCCTTCCCCACTCAGTTTGGTATCATCAGCAAACTTCATCAGGGTTCACTTGATCCCATCATCCAGATCCCTTATGAAGCTATTAAACAGTGTTGGGCCCAATATCAACCCCCAGGGGACCCCACTTGTGACAGGTTGCCAGTTTGAAAAGGATCTATTTACTACCACCCTCTGGGTGTGGCCTGGCAGCCAGTTCCCCATCCACTGCACAGACCACCTGTGTAGACCATAATGCATCAGTTTGTCTAGCAGGAGGCTGTGGGGAACAGTGTTGAAAGCCTTGGAGAAATCCAGGTAGACAATGTCCACTGCTTGCCCACATGAGCTGGGAAGGTTACTTTGTCATAGAACGCGATCAGGTTTGTCAAGAACAATTTGCCCTTGGTGAATCCATGCTGGCTTTTCCCAAACATGTGCTTCATTTGACTTGTGGCAGCCCCCAGGAGGATTCATTCCACAACTTTCCCAGGGACTGAAGTAAAACTGATAGGCCTATAATTTCCTGGATCCTCCTTTAAGCCCTTCTTGTAGATGGGGGTGACAATAGCCTTTTTCCAGTCTTCTGGGACATCCCCTGATCTCCACAACTTCTCAAAGAAACGTGTCCATTGTCAGAAGGCTGGAATTTATTACAGGGGAACCTATATCCCCATCTGAAAGCTTGTATATGCCCATAAGATTCTGGTTTAATACATCAAACTTGTGCAAGATAGCCCTGAGTTTTTTTAACAGGGAAAGTTATCCACTTTTGCTCTTTAAAGCCAAATAGCTCCTACCCTGGGGAAATATTTTGAAAAGCTCTTGTTGCCAGTTTTATGACATTCAGTCTGACTCTAAAGGTTACAAATGGAAAGGTTAGTAGGTGTTGCTCCTTCTTGGGCTTAGATTTTTAGCTTACACTTTAAAAAGTATTAAAAAAACATAAGGATACTCCCTTCCCCAACTATATATTATATTCACTATATATACTGCATCCAGCCTATATAGTATATTCACTTATAGAGTGGGATCTGGGTCAAAAAGGTTATCCCAAATTTAGTACACAGAACAAGGCTGTGGCATGTGTGTCTGGACGTTGGCATGAGATCCAGAGCACGGTCCTGGCTGCCACCGGCTAGCCTTCCCCAAAGCAGTATCTTGGCATGCCTTGGAATAACCGTGGGACAGTAAGTGTTCTCAAGAGCCCGTACAGACGAAGATAAACTACTCTGGAGGATAAGAGGGCTTAGATGTAAGGTTTTAAGCCAAGCCATGCCTACTGTCCTCAAGGTCAAAAATGGTCCCCGTTCAATTTTATGTACTATTATAGATGTAAAAAAGTCTTGGTTTAATAAAGTAAAACCCAGATCAGGTTTGAAACAGTCCCCAAAATGGTAAACTGCTCTCCCAGGGTTGTCCTTCTTTTAATCTTGTTGCCCAGCTCCAAGGAAAAACTTTCTGCCAGTCCTTCAACAGGATCTCTGTCGTAGACTTTAGTCACACCCGGCTCCACAGCTGACAAAAGCTATTGAATCTATTGTTCTGCGTGTCACACAGTGGTTTGGTTTTAATATTTCAGACTGGCTAGCCAACAGCCTTGGGGAACCTTACTGCAAATTTCCTGAAACATAATATAAAGGCACTTTTGTTTATCCTATTCACTTCACATGACAGAGCACACGGAAGGTTAAAAGAAGAGCTGTATGTGCTGATGATAAAGGTTACAATTGAAGGTGAAGAGCATTTTAGACTATATATAGCTGATATTTTTCCCCTTTTAGAAACACTGCTAATAACTGCCATTTATTGGAGAGACAGAGCTCTTTTTGGAGTTTGCAAAATATGGGTAAAAATGCTTGTCAGCTCAGAAAGATAATGAAATACACAGAAGATTGCTATAGGAATGCTGGGGTTCTTAACTTGGCCTTCACTATTTAGACTTAAAGCAAGTTATAGGCAGCCTGGCACAATCATCTGGGGCTTTACATGCAAATTTTCTGAAGTTTCTGATATTTAATGTGTAGAACATAATGTATGAGCATCTCTAGCCTTGACAAATTGGATATACAACTCCAAATCTGCAAACTGGAGACCAAAGTCTTCAGCTAGCAAATAAAATGTTTTGCTCAGAGTCTACACATTCTTGAATAGCAAATGATACAAGTAATTACCTGCCTCTGAAGTCTGCTGTATATGTTAATCAAAGAATATTTATTTGTTCAACATTTACAAAGTGCAGTGTGCTATTATATGGGCTGAAGCTTGTTTTTGTTTAATTTTGTACTGAAGGCTCCTTATACGGCCAAAAGGCAGTAAGAGAATAAAAAAGGACAACTGAAATGTCATGGTAACATATCTTTGCCATTGGCAATGGCGGCTGATAATATGCAAATAATTTTTAAGCCACAGGATTACTGGAGAGGCACGTTTCTGTTATGTCAGTCTTTTCAAGGGACCTGCAGTCCTCACTAAATGCATATTTTAGATAGCATTGTTGTTTTCTCTGGCTTCATGTTATAGCCTTTCTTTATGTGCTCATTGTAAGCTATGCTAATTGGGCTGCTACAGTGTGAAAGTGGGTGGCATAAAATTCTTTAGCTGAACTGCAAATAAGACCATGTAGGTTTTTAATCAATAAATTGTGCCTCCTTCCTCATAGGACTTAAATTACACAGGAATGTGTAATGTAAGTGGAACAACAAAAGTCAAAGTCTTGCTTCATTAACTGCAAGTTCTCTAAAGTGAAAAGTATGGCAATTTTGGCAAGTAAGATCCAGGTTACTGGATTCATTAGCTGTCTTCAGCTGTAGCTACACAAGCTCGGGAATTCTTGCTTTCAAAATACAGACTTTGCTGCACATCTCTAAGACTGCATCCATCCTTCCCCTGGAAATGAGTTGGCCATGCCTTAGTGCATTTAATTTGTTAGTCAGAGTGACAATGAGACTTCTGCCCAGGCAGGAACTCCAAAGCATGTTTTCTAAACTGTCCCCTTTTTTGGTCATTAATATTATTCTGTACAGGATCTCCCATAGCGATTCTGCTCTCAGAGAGATTATTGAGTTGAGTCATTGCATCTCTAACTGTTAGGCAGCTGGCAAGGTCATATGGTCCAAAGTCTGCTTTCAGATAATTAATATAATATGATATGATAGAATATGTGATGTGACATATACACATTTTTTCTTATTATGTCTAGGGTTTTTATAATCTTTTTTCTTATTATTTTCCTGGTTCCTTTCTGATGTATAATTTTTGTCTATATCAAGTCAGGAAAATCTGTTTCCAAATTTCATGATGATTCTTTAGAAGAACCTCAGTGAAACTAGAAATTCCTACTACAGTTTGACCTAAATATATAGCACAGATACTTGCATGGCACAGCTGCTTTCCAGTACACAAAATACTTGTGTATTTTGCTCCTAATGATCTCTGTAAGTCGATTTCTCAACACATGGATTACTGGAAATTTACATGTTCCAGCACTAGAAGAAAAAAACCAAACAGTATCCTTGTTTAATGCCTTCTGAAACAACCTTGAGAAATGAACCTTGGGTAAAAGTCACTTAGCATTACTGAAATTGTTTTACTAAGACATGTTTTTGCTGATGATTTATGTTGACAAATGGAATTTCTGTAGCGTTTTCTACTTGCACCTGTGCAGTCTTGCTTGGAGGGCTGCAGCCTGTGTACTGCAATTGTCTACAAGTTTAGTGTATGGTAAAGATACTGTTCTTCATGGCCATTTTTGCACAGAAACATCTTGTGAAGGCATTTTTAGAGAGTACAGGACAACGCCAGAGCTCCAGCCCTCAGAAACATAGCTCTGTTCCTTCCTTAAATACTGGTTTTCCTCCAAAACAGAATAGACTTCTCAGTTAAATAACCTTTTTTATTTGTGGAAACACAAGGTGCTTTTTCTCATTCCCTTAAAAAGCACTGTAGGCTGCTATATGCAGCCAGTTCAGTCTTTCCACTGAACTTCTTCCTCTCTGCAACTAAATTATCTGCAACTAAATTATCCTGCCAGGTATCACATATTTCAGGATAAAGAGAGTAGGAAAAACAACTAAAAAGTATTTAAGCAAGAGAAAGAAAGAAAAAGACAGAGACTATGGCTCAAGCTAATATTTTCCACAGAAATTGGGAGCTGCAGAAAGTCAGCTGTTTGTGGTAAAGATAAGAAAGAACCTCTTATATTTCAAAGTTCGAAGCTAGAGCAGGGGTTTTTTTCTAACAATGAAAAATGTGGATTTCCATAAAAAATATTCCTCCTGCAGGTATATAGATGAGAGTATCTAAAAGCCAGTATTTCCAGCATTTAACAAATTTAATGTATTTCAGGGAAATCAGTGCATAATTTAATATCTAATGCTCCAGTGACAGAAAACGTCTGTGAAAACCTTCAATCTGTTCTGCTCAGCACAAAACCCCCAGACTGGTTACACAGTCTGCCAGTGAGGGGGCTTCACATGAAGCTGTGGAAAACAAATCTCATTTTTTTTAAATCTGTGTACAACTCCTCAGCAGGTACAGCCCAAACAGTATTTCACAGTATTTTTCTGCCTTAGATTATCAGGAAAACTACTATTATGCCTACCTTTTTTTCCCATTAAGCAAGTAGGACATGGAAGGAAGAAATGATTCTAAAATCATGAGTTATGTTTAAAAAATGTTAATTTACTTAAAAATAAGGCTGCCAGTTCAGAATAATGACCAAACAAACTAGATACTCAGTGCAAAGTACCATTTTCTCTGAATCCCGAACACACAGACGCATTTAAGAACCATGTTTCATGTCAGACTATCTGCCTCACCCCGAGCTTGCCAGTTCTTCGGCTGTGCTGCTTCATTCCTGCCCTGCGCTGTGCTGCTCTGCCACCCACCGGCCTCTTTATTCCTGATAGAAAAAAGGCAGTGGAATAGCAAAACGATTTTCCTACACACACAAAAATGGTGATTTGAAACAGGCCCACCTGAAGCACCTTTACAGCAAATGACGCATCATTTCAGTATGTTATCTCTATTTTTCCGAAATGAAGAAGTCTGTCCAAACAAGCATTGCTCAAGGAGTGGCGCAGAGGCCATGCAGCGCTCAGCCTACCTGGATCACATCTATCTACCTGGGTACCACTGGGCTGTTGAACTTTCCACACAGTTAGACTCATATTTAGGAGATTAGTATCTTCCACTGGCATTAAAAGGCAGCTATGAATGACCCATGCCTTGGAAAGTTTAGACCATTGTTTAGGTATTTAACTGTGGATTGACCTTATAGATATCTAAAGTGAGGCTGCACATAATAAAATCAAAAATTAGAGGTGAGAGAGGCCTTGGGTTTTACCTACCTGCCTGTATGAGTTAATACCAAATGTGAGATAAGGAATTTCCACAGATTGCACAGATCTCTCTTACCTTTGCAATCTGTGTTACTATCTCATGGCTGTGTTTTGCATGTTGCAGACCATGCTTTCTTTTCCATGGGAGCACTAGCATTAAGTAGGAAAGCCCATTTTTGCACTTCCAACTCTTCACAAGTTATTTTTAAGTTTTGAAAATTTAAATGATACTACTGCAACAGAACTATTATGCACTTAAAATATTTTGCAAAGCTTCTATAGTTTTACATAAAAATGTAAAACCTTTCCCCCAGTATTAAAAGCAATTAACAATCGCAGTTTTTATTTCAACCTGGGAAAGAAGATTATCATCATTGATTTTGATTTAATATACAGCATAAATATATTACCCCATATTTCCATGCTTACTTGAAAGCATAGCTTTTTATGAAGGACACCCAATATTCTGCTGTGATTAACGAGAGCCCTTACTGTGCCACACATCCAGACAGCTTATGGACATCCAATGCTCATCCTCCTTACCACTTAAGCAAGAGTGCTCATTCCTGAATTCATGTTCAGATCATTATATGAATGGTACTATTAAACAGCACTAAAAGTATTGCTGCTTTTGTCTTATTAGACAACTTGTCCTTTGAAGAGACTCTTCCAAAGTACGTCCCCCCACATATGGCTTAAGCTTCTGCTTTCATTAATGATGTATAGTAAGTCCTAGCATGCAGTTATCCAGCCAACTCGACAGAGTGGTATATTGCTTTTATTTGAGGGCAGAATAATTACAGTTTCCATAGCCACCAAATTGACCCTTATTTTAAGTGGTTTAAATTCTTCAGGGCTAACAGATAGCTCTGTGTTTCCCTCTTGGAATAATGAAGAGCATTTAATGATGGTCATATTAGACATTCTCTCATTCATTGTGTTAAGATCAAGATGTAGCCACACTCTGATACCATGAACAGGCTATTTATGAACATAGAAAAAGGAGATGAAAAAAAAAAGTCAGATTTTCAGCTAACGCATATCAGCAGTGATGGGATCCCAGGAGCAGCTTCAACAGCCACCATCTGAGGACCTTTGTGAATGTAGTAGCCTTGCACATTAGCAACTGGGGCACCCAGCCAAGTGTCAGGACCTGCAGCTGTGAACTGCTGCATGACAGGAGAGGGAAGAGGAAACTGGTACAGCCCCCTATCATCCAGTGTCACTGATTAGAGCAGACAACAATTCAGTAATGAGATTATCTTAGTTTCTGAAGTATTATTCAGTACGGAGGCCCTGCAGCCAACATCTACCAAAGCATGATACATATAATAAGACACAAATTGTATTCAATATGCCAAAGGCAGATTTCTGCTAACACATCTGATGTAAAGGTAAGATACCAAAATACTCATAAGCCCAGGGATTTTACCACACCAAAACAAAACCATGAGAAAATATTGTATCATGACCTTAGTGGAAGCAGATCTGCGGAGATTTGTGAAGTTTATCCTCATTGACATCTGCTCCCAAGCAGCATCCTTATTACCTCCTTTGCATTCATTAATTATCTTACTATTCATTAGCTAGACTTAGAAGTTATGCAAATCAGGGTAGAGAAGGTACTAAATTTCACCAGGTGCTAATCAAGTCACCTAGGGTTTACTTCATGGGAATTGTGTTATTGGTAAAGAGGGAACAGAATCAGACTTACTGGTTTTGGTGCCAAAGACTCCCACTCAGGTACAATGCATAGTATTCTAGATGAACTTTTTGCATTAGAATAAAGCATTGTATTATGTTTCATTATTATACTTTTAATATAGGATAGTATACCATACTAGCTAATACTTTTGTTTGACACAATGTTCTAGTTGTATCAACACTGGGAGAAGCCTAGCCTCAGCTAGGGTTCCTGATCCCTGTTTCGCCCTGGCTGGCCCCTCAGACAGGTCAGGAACTGGTGCTGGCTGACTGGGCTTGCACTCAGTTACCTACAAATGTTTGTTCTTCAGGTCTGAAGTGAAAGTATCCTTCTGGCCAGTGTTAACAATGCCCTGTGTCAGCTCATAATCACAGACATTGTTACAGCATAAGTTAAGCATTCATATTTCCAGTTCAACACAAAGAACAATTATGGGACTTTACACAGTGACAGAGACAGAGCTGAAACAATAGGACCACCATCTAAGGCAACAAGCAGAAGGGCTTTCTCTTTGCAAACAGGCATTAGAGGATTATTTGGCAAGCTGTGTATGCACAGAAAAAAAAATCGAGGGGAAAAAGCCAGCAGACAGAAGGAAACATTTTGGCGCAAGAAGAGTGAAAGAGCAAGTATGCTCTCCAGGGAACAAAATCATGTGTGTGTAGTGAACCACCTACTGATGTTTGTTCCTCCTGTGTTGGAGGGCATCAATACTTTAGTTTGATCTAGACATGAGGTTTATAGCTGTTCCCCTATGTCCACCTATGACTGATCTACACACTTGTATACACGTTGCACTCTGAAGTGTCTGTAGAAGAGGAAAGGAACTAAATTTCAGCATTTCTGTGCTCTCCAGACTGAATTCACTCATGCCTTCTCTTGTCTACACTTGCACAATCAATTTGTCTTTATAGTTCAGATTATCAGCATCTCGGGGAAGGAATTGTCAGAGGTATTTTTTAACAAGCATCGTGCCTGCCCATATCACCATGCCAATAATTATAGTTCTGGATTGCTTTCTGTGAATTGTGTGTCTCAGGCAAAAGTGAAAAGAAATAAATTAGGGGTATTATCATAGCCAAGATCACAGATTTTGAATGAAGCTGTTGGGCACAGTAATTTAGATTTACATTTGTTAAAAATAGCTGTCAAAGTTATATGTCAATCTGTTAGCGCAATGTTTAATTTATCTTCCTCCTCAGCAAGGTTGCCTGGAAACAGGGAAATAGTCTAAGAAATCCCTTTGTGAAAGTGTGGTATCACTTGAGAAATCAATATGGACACTTTTGACTGCTATTTTTATCCAAAGATTTAGAACCTCTGAGATAAAAAAAAAACAACACACTTGTAGTAATTTTAAATACACCTGCTACAACCAGAAACTTGGAGGTAGGACTTTGTTCAGCACACAGCAATCTGTCACTTTCACAATTATACTGTATGCCGGTATCTCTCTTGGCACAAGTAACAACGACACTCAAGGCAGTTCCTCTTGCAATATGCAAACTTAGGACTGAAGGCTGACTGGCTTCACAGAGAGAAAGGAAAACAAATAATTTTTAACCACAGGCCATGAAATTGCAGCATGAAGTGCAGCAAGAGCATGGAAGTATCCATACTTAGAGTGCCTGCTCCTGGCAGACAAACAGAAATCTCATGGCCAGAGTAGCTCATCCAAACGATGCTACTGAAGAGACATTCATCTAGGTTTGCTGTCAGCTCATATACTGTTGCGCGTTATGCATGACTGAGAAGGGCAAGGAGGCAAGAACAGACAGCAACAGAGATGACCGAGTCAGTTATATTAACTGGTCAAGGGGAGAAATAATCATGCAAAGTTTTTCAGAAACACAGCTCCATGCTGCAAGTCTCTCATCTGCCTGTGCTGAACTCTCTGCTGATGAATAACGGTCTTCAGGGAACACTTACAAAACACTATCATCAGTCACTGCAAAGAGCTTTTTGAGCCAAATAGCTAGGTTGCAGGATTTCTTCTAATGCAGGGGATTTATCAAAGCTTTTGATTTTTTTCTTTATTGGATTATGCAGAGGTTTAAGAACTCAATACACCCTTAATTGTATGAAAAAACATCATCACACAGTTTATTCCCCTGAAGTTCTTGGGACACACGAATGGGTTTAAATGGACTGCTTGATCAGGCCCCGTGACTTTGTTGCCAGCTCCATCTAGCTATGGGTTTTTCAGACCTACACATGACCCGGCTCTTTGCGCTCCCCACCCCTCTAGCAGTTGGGCTTTTCTATTTTCCACATTTCTCAGCATCTTGCCTTTGTAGACACCAGGGAAGTGCAAACATTGCTGAACTATGAGCACACTGAATATTAAGTCATGAATGCAAAAATCATAGGTGGCTGGAAAAGGTTTCAGTGCAGTCAGTTGCACTGTTGTGCAGTCAGGACTTGCAGCAGATGCAGGCAGAGCAAAAAAGCGTAGGAGGAGACAGTGCCTGCTGGAAGAGCAGGGTGAACAGTTTATACTGAATAATTAATAAGATGTGCTTCACCATTCTCATTCTTCACAGACTGTCTGTCAGCAGGCTTATGATTTTCCCATTAATTTTCTGCGAGGAAAACAAATCCAGGTTGATTTCTGCCAGAAATGTTGTTTGTTATCAATGGGAACAGAGTGAGTCTTCAGTATGCAGAATCAGGGGTTGCACTGGTTGCTTTTGGTTGTATAAACATGCCTTTTTTCTGTCACCTTACCTGGAGAGTGACATTCTTCAAAGCCTGGTCCTGCTACAATTGAATTTATTCTAGGATTCCCATTGACTTGAATGATATGAAACAATATCCTGCAGTCATATGCTTAAATCAAACCAGTGCAGCAGGGGTACTCACACCAAAAATAAAAAAAAAAAAGCCCCAGAGGAGTTGATACTCCACATGCATGAATCTTCCTGTCCAAAAGGTTACTTATACATGGAGGACATGACAATAAGATGCATAGGTCAATTCCTGTTCTATGTTAGACACGAGTATGATAAGTATAATTCACTTGTAGCCAAAAGTCGCTTTACACTGATATATTTAACAGCAAAATTTGACATAAGGCAGGAAGGCCAAGATCTGATATGAAGCAACCTTTTGAGTTTTGTGGCCTTTAGCTAGAGCTAAGATGACTCAAATAATATAGCATGCAATTCCAATAACGCTACAGGGATGCTGTTCAAGAGCAAATGTAAATTATGATGAAATTATGCATCCCTGGGGATTTACACAAAGAGAATACAGAGATGATTGCCTTTGGGATGAATGAAGGCTGCAGTACTCACTGTGCTATACCCACAGTAGTTTCTGTGAGCAAGACATGAAGAACGATGGCAACAGCAAGCAGAGAATTGTTCTCAGGAGGGTTCCAAAAGAGCTGCTCCACGGGTGAACGCTCGTCAGAGAAGCTGGGGTATCTCCAGGGCAACTTGTTTCTATGACACTCCTGCCACAATCATAAAGTATCGATCTGTACAACCCTATAGATGTAGGCCTTGGATTTCAGCAGTCTTTCAGTATAGTCTCCAACTGTACACTGCTGTAGCACTGTTTTCAAGAGCCGTTCATGCATGGAGAAAATTCAGCAGGTCTAATATGGACACCAGCACACACACTCAGATGGATGTGGCCTCTCTGCTACTGACGCAGATCCTTGCATCCTAAGGTGTCCAGGCATCTAAGTGAAAGTTTAAGCATAGGCAGGACAAGAAACAGTCATCAAGAAATGATTATCAAGTCAACAAAACACATGGATTAGAATGTGGGTTTTTTTCCAGGCAAAAAAACCTTAATGGTATTTGATTTACAATTTACCAATGCGAGGATCAGTCTGGGCCTTTTTGTTAATGTGTAAATGGAAGTCCTAGTATTTCGGGGGGGGGGGGGGGTGGGGGGGGGGGGGGTGGGCAG
>NW_009648536.1:2341231-2343629 GCF_000708025.1 Charadrius vociferus
GAGGGGAGCGGCAGGAATTATAGTCCCAGTCTCCTGAGTTCCTCCTCACCACCAATCAGCTAGCACCTCCTAGGACCACTCTTTGTAGTCTGCCTCATTGGTACAGGCTGGTGGGAGGGCACGCTGTAGTTTTACCCACTGACAGCTCCATTCACCGCACCAGAGGGCTAGACTTAAAAACCGAGGAGTGCTAATGTAATCTGTTCCCTTATTTTGAGACAGTGACAAGCAAAGTGGCTACAAAGTAAAACTGTTTTTTCTGCAGTGCCTTGTCTTTATTGTGGTCCACAAGAAGATGATCACCCACGAAAGGGGCCTTTCAGAGGGGCACTCTAACTGTTCAAGCAGAAGGCTTTATTCAGAGGGATCTTTAATTAGCAGCTGTAAAGAAATGGTCATGTAGAAACTTGCATAAAATACACTCGGGGTTATGATACTGAAAGCAAGGGAGGAACTTGAACAGTAGGGCAAGATGAAGGAAAAGGGATATGAGTAGGAAACTACAGATGAGTTTTCAAGATGACTTTGTTGAGCCATTCACTGAAACTGATCTTTGTACAGCATCCTTAAGCTTTCTAGTCCAGGCATCTTAAGTCGCACACTAACAGGAAATTGTTTTCTTGTCTGCCTTGCATTTGCAGGTATTTGTTAAGTAGCACGACAAGTGCTTTGCTGACGGCTAAGAATTGCTAAACTTTAATAGCAATGTTAAGTTCAAAAGTCATAATTTGTTAAGTTTGCAACTCAGCTGCTAAGACCTTACTGTGAATTTTCACTGGGCTGATGTTAGCCTGGCCACATGGCTTCTGCATACATGTATGTCATATGGACTACAGAGTCAAAAACTCCCCGGGGAAAAAAATCTTATACAGAGAGAAGATGGGTTTCAGTGATTTATTAGCCTTCCTTCCTTAGATACTTAAGAACAAGTAGCCACTGCATTTAGAGTGATTACAGTTGGCCAGGTTAATGAACAATTGCTTATCTACATGACAGGTCCCATTAAAAAATCCATTTACCTCAGGAGCGCAGGAGGGATCTTCTCCCTCATTGTGTTTCAGAGATCTCCCCAAATCTAACTTAAAACCTTGCTGTGATACAACAAATCTGCAGAAGACTAAACTGATCAGTTTTGAGTTGTGTGTTTCGTGGAAGGCGGAGCAAAATAGACTCTGACTACCTTTGTAGAATTTTCGTCTTGTCTTGGTAGAATTTTCAATTTTTGGTGAAGCAAGGCAGGGAGCCAGCAGAACTGCCACCTTGGACTTCCGAAGGGCAGACTTTAGCCTGTTTAGGAGCATGGTTGTCAGTGTCCCTTGGGAGGCAGTTTTGAAGGGCAAAGGCGTCCAGGAAGGCTGGTCTTACTTCAAGCAGGTACTCTTAGAAGCACAGGAGAAGGCCATCCCCATGGCTCGAAAAACGAGCCAATGGGGAAGAAGACCAGAGAGCTTTGGCTGGACCTCAGGAACAAAAGCAAAGCTTACATTCTCTGGAAAAGGGGGTTGGGAACTTATGAGGATTATCAAGATATAATGAAGCTATGTAGGGGGAAAATTAGAAGGGCCAAAGCTCAATCAGAAATCAGCTTGGCCACTGCAGTTAAAGACAATAAGAAGAGATTCTTTCAGTATATCAATAGGAAAAGGAAGACTAGGGAAAATGTAGGCCCACTGATGAATGAGATGGGTGCTTAGAAGAGGAGGGAGTTCAGGGGAGATCTCTACAATACCCTGCAGAACAGAGAATTATAGAATCATAGAATAGAATGGTTTAGGTTGGAAGGTACCTTAAAAATCTTTGAGTTCCAACCCCCCCTGCCATGGGCAGGGAAACCTCCCACTAGACCAGGTTGCTCAAAGCCCCATCCAGCCTGGCCTTAAACACCTCCAGGGATGGGGCATCCACAACTTTCCTGGGCAACCTGTGCCAGTGCCTCACCAACCTCAGAGTAAAGAACTTCATTTTAATATCTAATCTAAATCTCCCCTCTTCCAGTTTGAAGCCATTACCCCTCATTCTATTACTACCTGCCCATATAAAGAGTCCCTCTCCAGCTTTCCTGTAGGCCTCCTTTAGATACTGGAAAGCTGCTATAAGGTCTGCTTGGAGCCTTTTCTTCTCCAGGCTGGACAACCCCAATGCTCTCAGCCTGTCCTCATAGGAGAGGTGCTCCAGCCCTACATGGAGAAGTTCATAAACCTGCTACCTCCCTGTGCTCTTCCCCTTGCTGACCATTTCAGTAAGAAACTGAGAAAACTGGAGGGAACACCAAAGGTGACAGCAGCGCTTGTGGTGGACGTGCTGCCCTCCTCAGGCAACCTGCCTTGGAAAGCTCACTACCGCCTTCAGACCAACCATTAAAGCGGGAGAGGAGCCACTCCAAGAAATAACATCATTT
>NW_009648536.1:2343979-2354070 GCF_000708025.1 Charadrius vociferus
CCCCCCCCCAGCTCCGCCCCTGTCAGCGCCACCCGGCGCGGCGACTCCATCCCTGTGGTGCCGAATACACAGATGGGAAATCGTGGCCGGGGCGGGAAGGCCCACCCGGTGCAGTTGTAATTTACAATTTACACGAGGTAGTAGTTAAGAGTCATGGCTGAGTTTGGCCCGGCCTCAAAAAAACGTTTGCTCTCAAAGCCCCCCCCTTGGCAGCAGTGAGGGGTTCGGCCTGGCCTGAGGAGGGTCTTTGGGAACCCTGGGAAAGGGGCACAGGGCTGTTGCTGGTGAAGAAGGTGGAAAGGAAGAGGTGGAAGTCGTGGTGGGACGACTGAAGGGAGTGGGCAGGTTGGTGGTGGTCCTGATCCCCTTCACCCGGCTGGTTCTGCTTTTTCATGCCTGAATAGCGAATCTCCTCATAAGCAGGTAGAGCCACTGGCTGTGCAAGCGCATCACAGGTAAAGAGATGCATGGCCTTCGCACAGTAGTGCGTCTCAGAGACAAGGGAAGTCCACTGTATTCCCATGTAAAAGATGCTGCCTTCAGGTTTTCCTGAGAGGTAACGGTGAGCTTTTTTTTTGCACTTGGGAAAACAGTAAATAGACCATGGAGCAGAATAATCTGCTTGGCTGATAAAGGTGGCGACAAAAATTCCTCAGTGTTTCATCCCCCCGTGCCCCTCCCCTCAGATTTTTATCCCCACAGCCTTTCATTCCTCTTAATTGTTCTGGACTAGAAAAGTTCTTAGTGACTTTTACCTCAAAGTGCCATAATTCCTTGGGCAAAAATTGAACGAATGCTAACCTTGATGAGAGCTGCCCGTATTCCGTACATATCATCAGCCAAAGCAAGGCATTTTGTCTCTTTGATATAATGCCCAAGCTTGCATATATGTCAGGTCAGGAGAGCTGCATATGGAGTGTGAGAGCTAGTATAACTTTGTATCAGAGAAGTAGAGACAAGCTGAAATAGAAGAGGTGGCTGCTTTCCTTCAAACTGAAACCAGAATCAAGGTTTGGGGTTTTTTGTTTTGATTTTTGCCTATTTCCTACTAACTTACAGGCAGAAACTAATAAGCCATATATGACCCAGTGTTACAATGGCTTTCCCTTGCTGTCGTTTTTGCCTGTGATCTTGGGACCTCAGAAGGTAACAGTGCACCTCAAATAGTGTACTACTATACCCTGCACATGAGGGACAGCCAGGATCTTGAGGCACAGAAAGACCCTTAATTTGGACCTGGATTATCAAGGTAATTGAGCGTTATGAACTGGACTTGTGCACAGCACAAGTGGTAAGATTTATCTGCAGAAGCACAGCCTTATAATGCCTGTAGCCATCCCCTCTTTTTTTGGGCAAAAGGCCCCATGGGATTCACAGAGACTGCAGCGTGCCAGCACACAGCCGTGCACTCATTTCTGATGGAATCAACACTTGAAGCTGCTGTAGCAAGAGATGGAGAAGTAGGAAATATTTCTTATATGCATCTGAGCCCCATCAGGTGGGATTACTGGCTGACACCTGCAGCCCAATCCAACATTGAATCCAGCCACCTGGCTTTGGTGTCCAACATGGGGGACAGTCAGTCTGCACAGAAGATTTTGTAGTTACTTATGTTGCAGTTTCATCTCCAGGCCTCATCCATGATTTCTAGCCAGAGCAGGAAGCAAAGCTCCTTCTGGCCCAGCGTTGCAGACCCAATGAATTCAGGTGAAGATTAGGTCAAATATTTAAATTTTCTGATTTCCTCCAGAAGCTTGAACTGCCTCTCATGGATTCTGCTGCAGCTATCACTAATGAAAGCTACAGGTGTAAATCTAAGATGTGATTCAGATAGTCAATTTCCCATTTTGGTGCAGTGTAAAGCGTCTGTTCCGAATTTAGCACATGTAACTTCTCTCACTGATGCAAAAGGAAATTGTGTATGAGAAAAGAATAGAGGGCATGCCACATACATGAACTGAGCAATCCAATTTATAGTTTCAGTTATACTACTGTAAAGGTAAGGTAGTTCATTAACTTCTGGTGGTACTAGGTTTATACCACTGATACATAATCTGATTTAATAATATATATAAAACCGTGTTTGCATTTCTGTCTTTACTGTGGTTGATCTGAGGCTTGGGAAGCCACCTTGTGAATTTACAGAGCAATCACTATTAATCCACAGAGTGGTGCTGTTGGCGTATTCTGGATGTACTGCAGCGGAATACAGATGTTTCTTTAGTCTGTTTAATTTAGCTAAACTTTTGTCCAGGTGGCATTGTAACTAAGGACAGAATTTGAACGAAATACTTTACATTTCTTTTCCAGGCACTCAGCCTCTCTAAACAATAAGGGTTCCATTCTAATTGCAATTTCATGTATCTGAATTAGTTTTCATGTTTTTCAACTGTGCTCATGTCATGTTATTGTTGTTGTTTATAAGTGAATGTTAGTGTTCTTGGACCCGGTGCAGGACTGGAGAGAGCTGTCTGTGCTTCTTAGGTCTTTTGTCCCTCTGTGTATGAGGTAGTGTGACCTTAGGGTTTTAGATGACAGCTGTGGACTATGCCATCTAGAAGGGCTTCCTTCAGTGTGAAGCTCTGCGTACAGGGGAGCCTAGTACAGGAGCCAAGCGGTGAATGATAGTCACTGGTGTCCTCTACTTTATGCCTGAGCAGAAACAACATGATTGATACTGGATCAAACTTCTCTTACACTATGCCACCACATGCTTTTGTCTACATTACTCCATGACAGTTTAACTCTCTGAGAAGAAGAGAATATTTTGGTTCCCATGCCTATAAACTCCTGGCTTTTCTGAGGCAATTGCTAGTAACTCCTATCCATACCATTCTGTATCACCCTAAATAAGTTACTCTTATTCCTTTAGAAATTACTGCTGTCTTGGTTATTGTGGAGAATTAGGCTACCTTTATCTGAATTGTTGGTTCACCAGCTACAGGTCACAAGAGCCAAGTTCTTTTTAACTTGTTAGATAAATCGGCCCTTGCAGGCCTTTCTGCCCTTTCCTGAATTCTCTCTTCTGTGTACTTTGACTCCTTGACTGTCATCCCAAAAGGAGGGAAGTAACTGCTGCTTCGCAAAACAATATGTTTCTTGATCCTTCTTGAGCCTCACTGGTGAATCTAGCTTGAATCTCCTCTAATTACAAAATAAGAGAGGAAGTCCAGTCTTTTTGTCTTAGCTATAAGGTAGGATTTCGGGCAGTTTGGGTTTGAGGTCTCACTGATGTGGCCAGTCCTATGGGAATCATTCAGACGTGGTTTCTAACCAGTGCTTACCTACCTAGTTTAAAATAATTACTAGATATTTGTGTAAGTGTACTCTGAAGGGCACATAGTATATTTTATCAGGGAATTTAATTGCAATTCTATGATGGGTAAAAGATTTCTAATGGCTTTAAAATTTATACAGGGTGAAACAAGACAACTAGATCTGCTGAGAACCGAGATAGTTAATCCTTGTTTGAGAAATCAAGAGCAAATTGTGCACAGAGAATCTATGTTGCTTTACAAGAGAAATGTCTTGTTTCATATCTTTATGAAAAACTATTATGTATTAAAGCTACACAGACTATATTGCAAAACACTAATGAAAATAGAGCACATTGCCAGTGGAACACTTGGGTAATGTGCACAATGAGCCTGGTGATCTCTTATCTCTGCATTCAGCATATACAAGGTTTAATTTTGTAAAGGCTGACTCTGTCATTCTTTCTCTGCTTAAACTTATTTTAATATATAGTCCAGTATCCAATTCTTGACTGTTTTACCTATATAAGTGGGTGTCACAAAGTTCATTAAAATACACATTATACAAACCTTGTCAATGGCAAGTTGTAATAAAGCTTTATTTTGTACAGTAATTTCTTCAGCTACATCATACTTTCAAGATGCCTGCGACTGTTTTGTGAGATGCTGTTTTCAGTTGCCAAAAAGTTCACAGCTTTCAGAGAAGAAATTTTCCATGTTACGTATCTGCTTTGGGCTGATATGTATCTAAAGTTTAAGTTCAAATAGTTCTGCCAATTCTGGGAATATGTACAGGAGGATGAACAAATCCTTTGTTGTTGTTGAGAGGACCTGCATGCTTTGGAAAAAAGTTTTGATGTGGCAGGGAGATTGCTCTTTTGCTAGCTGGTGCTTTTTCTAGCCTACACAAATGTACCTCCATCTGGCCAGGTTGGAACTTTTTGAAAAAGCTTGATTTGTCCATGCTTAGTAAAAGCTTTTTCAGAGAACAGAGCTAAATTTAGCCTAGAGATCTGTCTTGCAGTGAGGGTAATGCATCATCTCTCACTCCTTTTCAGCTGCCCTGTACACTGGCACCAGACCCACAGAACGGCAGAGCATACTTACTCCCAGAATGAGCATTTTTCAGTACGTGTTCCCACTGTGTGTATGGAGGGTCTTTTCCAGATTAGAGACTGGAAGAGGTGGTAGACTGGGGCAGGGAAGCCCTCACCGCTATTGGAGAAAGGGAGAGCAACAGGGCAAAGCAGCATAAAGAGCTTACTAAAGGACCATTGCCCCCGGTAGAAAATGCTTCCTGCCAGAACTTGGAGTTGAATGTGGGATTTCCAGTCGGTATCTTCCTCCATGGCCAGAAAACAGCTTTGAAATCTACGGCAAAATAGGTTTCATATTTTCCTTCACTGGATTATCCAGTTTAAGGTTAATTCACATGCATAAGAAAGTGCTCTTTTAGCCAAAAATGAGAATCTGTATAGCCTGGAATTTCTATTTTTGCAGTACAAGAGCAAAGTTAATAACACTGAAAGAAATTTAACACTCCGAAGTTAAGCACTCCAGATTTGTGACATTCAGTCATTCCTCCCCTTGCCTTATTTCCTATGAGTCCTCCAGATTCTACAACAAATAATTCAGGGGTTCTGGAGACAGCAGCCTTATTTACTGCATAGCTTTCCTATACTCCCAGACTGTCTGTCCTCCACCCAGAATTTTGCAGAGTCTGTTTGGAAAAATAGGATGTACTCACGTACTTAGAAACAGCAGGATAGCATATGCAGAAAGTTTCAATAACCTTAGTATTCTTAGCTCCTCACTGAATTTCGTTAGACTGCAGAGTGTTTGATTTTGCTTAGTTTAATATTGCTTCAGAAAGGGAGAAGAGGTTGTAAGATTAACTGAAGAAAACCAAAACACTGATAGAGGATAAATCTTGCCCTGTTTGAAGAGGAAGTAAACCAGGTACCAGAGCTTTCTTAGCTGAGGGAATGGTGAGATTTAAACAGATTTCTGCCTTAAATGTTTATTCAATTTCCTGAAGACTGGAAAGGTTTTACAGAAAGGTAAGGACCTAATTGTTTGTAGGTACTTAGGTTTAGAAAATGGACAGTACAAAAAAGCGTGCATCTGTTTCAATTCAAGTGACAAGGCATTTGGCACTGGCCAATTTCTGGAGGTTTGGGGCTACAGTCTTTGCAGACACAACTCCGTTGACTCCCCTGAATAAGCCAAATACACTCCAACTGTTTTTACTTTCTTTCCTTTCAAAATGGAATTTGGCATGGCTGCGTCTCTGGTCCTGTGGGGCTCTGACACATACTGGTGCAAAGGCCAAGGCTTGCAGGTGTGGAGTGTTGTACATAGCTGTGCGGGGTTAAACAGTGACAGCAATTCTCTGTAAGTAGTTGTTAACATTTCTTAATTTTATTGTCATCTCTTGAATTGAGTAAATGTATCTATGACTGGGTTCCATCTAGCCTTTTAACAAACACATAAAAAAGGGAACTATTTTCTGTCCTTTAAAACATTCTTGCTTTCCCATTCCTAAATGCTAGCCATAATCAATGAGAGTATCTTTGGAAACATTTAATCTATTCAGCAATTAGGCTTTTGTTATTGGTGAATGGCTAAATTTACATGCCCACCAGTATTCTTCTTAGCACTAATAGCCTGAATCAGAGAAAGTCTGAAGCTCTGAAATGTGAAACTCATGGTTTAGTGTCCCCCTTCTAAAGAAAAATGTCCCATGGCCTCTTCTTCCTTGTGTGCCTTTTCTGTCTTTCTTGGGTTCCTCTGAGGCAGTATTAACACTGCATGTTAGCCAGGTGACATTTGTTTGGAAGCAGAGTCCTTTTGGAAAAATTCCCCTTTTTGCATAGGATGGGACAGAGAGTAGGGAAGTGGCTGGAGATCATAATTTATCACAAATTGTTAATCCTTTTTTGGATGACCTTGCGTATATATGAACATTTGCTTTGGAAATTTAGTGAGCTTCTGTGAGGATAACAGGCAGTATTCCATATGTTCTGCTTTCGTGTTTTTAAAAGAATGTGACTAGTTATATATCAGGCTAGATTCACCTATGAGACACTTAGAGTACCTGTTGCATTTCCCTGTGGTAGTGCGGACCTTCTCTACTTTGTATTTATGTGATACTGTTGTAAAGGCAGGCAGCGTCACTGTCACACACCCTTTCTCAGGTCTCTTCTGGGACAGGGTAAGTAACCTTGGAGTTACACTAGGGAAACACTGATATAGTGCAATTTGGATCACACTTTCTTGAAGCCAGAGGCCTTTTGTAGTGGTGAAGGTAGAAATGGCTCTGAAAATGTCTAAAGGAGAATTGAGACAGGATTTCTTTTCTGAAGAATGCACGAAGGTGTGCAGTTGTCTACAGAGGGTGATAGGCTTTCTGAGAAAGAGCAATATTTTAGGATTGTGTTTGTCTTGGCTGGCTGGGCTAAGGAAAGAGTTTGATGCCTAAAAGAGGAAAAGGAGGAGTATTCGACAGGAGCTCAACTGAAGGATGTGGTATGGCAAGAGGATAAAGGAGGTCATATAGAGGAGATGCAATCAAGAACAGATTTTTTTTGTGTGTGTGTGTGACAAATTAGTACACTCTTACACTTACTGGGATCCCACCTTCTCCTTTCCAATTACCAGGACTTATGTGTGGGCTCTTTCAATGCTGTCAGTTGCCATACTTCATTAATGACCCTTAAGGGGCTAACATTAACACCTGTTTGTGGTTATTTCCTGTCACTGTTTACTCCCCCAGATGGTACAAATACAATATGCCCAGTGTGTTAGGCATTTGTCAGTAACATACTCTTTGCCAGCTAAATGCCATTCATATTAAATTTGGCAGCCATTTCATAGCTTGAAGAATCTGTCCTCTAAGTCAGAAGCAGAAACTGCAGACAAATCTTAGGATTCTCAAAAGAAATAGGAAAGAAATAGCCCAATTGTTTGTCTTTCATCTTATAGTTTATTTTCTTGTACCAAAAAGGTAGAACTGAGGAGAAGAAGCAACTTAAAATCTAAATGAGTGCCTAAGATGGAGATGAGTGGCTCCAGTGCAGTTGGATTGGGTGTACTCATGTGATGCTGAATCTGTCATTTCATGACCAGAAGAAGGTGTGTGACTTTGTTCTGATGACTGAAAGCCACAGATATTGGAAGACTTTGCTGCAGAGAAGAATGTGGTCCCCAGATCTTGAATTAAGTCTTGCTGTTGCCTTGGGAACATATTTAAAGAAGTAACCAGAAGGCTGATAAACCATATTTTTGTAGTGCTCTGAGAAGTCACCCAATACTGGCCAAAATATTTCACGTGTGTGTCATGAATGACTTTGATTTCCAGCTCTCCCAGAGCAGGGAATGTGTTTTTTCTAGGACTGTAATGTAATTTGCAGTTCTAGAGAAATGTTTTATATTCATAGTAATAAGACAAACACCATATTAATGCAAACTATCTTGGCTTTGTCAGAGATACAGAAGTTGCTGACATACACATTTGGGAATTTCTAGCCCAACAGGCAAAAGTCTGGAAGATGAGTAAGTGAATACCTTTGCTAACCCATAGACCAGTTGTTCACTAAAATCATTACTGTATAAATTGCTACATTCTGCACAGAGAAGGTCAAACAGGGTGCTTATGCCAACAGTGGGCCTCTAGATGCATTCTTCCAGGTCAGATGATGTTATTTAGAGACTGAATCCCTGACAGCTGTGCCTTGATGACAGAGATGATGGCAAAGCATTTATCTCTTGATTCTGCACAGGCAAATATCCAAAGCTGATTATTTTACTAGACCAAGTGAAGCAAAGACCTCATGGAGTTGTGAATGCAGTCAGTTATTGCCGAGGTTCTTAACATGGCACATGTCTGTCTGCTTTGCATGTGTATGAATGTTAAAGTCAATTAGGAATGCAAGCCAGTTTTTAGCTAAATAGTCAGGACCATTTAAGATACAGATTTTGAGTACTGTTTCTTCACTCAGAAGTTCTTATACATTTGAGTGAATATGATCTTATTGACTCATCAGCTCGTCCTAGGATGATGGCTACTTTGTCAATAATCCCATCAAACCTGAGCACTGGGAGCTTGAGCTTGTAAGTAAAAACGTTCTGATAGAGCAGATAAAGAGCAAGGCAAAAGCTGCAGCGGTAGAAAAGCCAATGAATAGTGGAGAACTGGGGGATCAATGAGAGGTTGTCTTTCCCCAGGCTATCAGAGCAGAGAAGGTTTTTAATACAAGGAATCCATATCACAAATAGGTAACAGGTCCATTTTACATTTCCGTGCTGCACCAACATCATCCCCAACATGTCGGGGAGGGTAGTGTATGGGTAAGGGGGCCCAACTGCGCAACCAATACCTTTGTTCTCCTTGTCATTTTGGAGTCTCATTTCTTTGAAGCAGTGTTTAGGCTTTTGTGGATGTGGGATATGGCTGCAGTAGGCCGCCTTTAGTAGGCACTTTATCTTACAGTTAAAGTGTTTTCTGTAGGTCTTACTAATTGTGATGTCCAAAACTTTTACCAGTTTGCATGAAAAGCAATGCACTGAATGCATTTTCAATGAATTGAAAAGCAATTACGTTACAATGCAATGTAATATGTGGTGCCAGACTCAGGCATTGCAACACTCTAGTGGCCATGTGCAAACTGGCCTCATAGAAACCAGGCAATTAAAGAACCGCTTAAGAAGATGAAAGGAGTTAAAAAGACAAAGAGAGACAGAAAGACTAAGGGTGTCTGGCTTCAATGGTAATGATTATGATTTGAGGCTTCTTTTGTTCCCTGCAGTTTGATGCCCCTTCATTGAGGTGGGTATGATAAAACAGATTATCTCTAAATTCAGAGAATTTTTGCATTCGGTTTTACAGTGTGCTTCTACAATCACCACTGAATGCCATTGCCCAACTGAATGGGCAGCAAAGAGCAGGGAGGAGATAGAAACACACATAGGACGTGCTTTAGATTTTGGAAATCCTGAACAACTGACTCAAAAGCTGACTTTTTGAATCCAGACGGCCAATAAAGACTGGTTTATTTTGGAAATAGTCTCTCTTCATGCTAACTCCCTACTGATTACTGAGGTTTAATTTCCTATATCAGAAGAGGTTTATGTTTCTGGTTGTAAGTTAAAGAGTGCAACTCTGGGGTTTGAGGCCCAGGCTCAGATTTAAAAGGGTCAGAGTGGTTCTCTCTGTATGAGGAAGTTAAGGTTTCTAACATTGGTGGAGGAAGTGGCGTAGTCCAGAGCAAGCCTCCTTCAGCACAAATGTTTGACAGCAACTATTAGAACATATTTAAAGGTCTGAAAGCCTTATGCAGTATTGGACTTAAAAACTGGAATCCTCCAACAATGCCTGGGTCACAGATCTTCTCAACAGCTCAAGAATAGTTTCTCCTCTACTGGCATCCCTGCAAACTCAAGCAGAGTGCTAGAGAGCTTGTGTTCTTTCTGTTTCCTTTATCACTATCAGTCATAAAAACTAAGTAACTGGGAATTAGATGACAGGATACGTGTGTGTGTGTGTGTGTGTGTGTGTATGTGTATTCACAAAACAACAGGACTAAGATGCTACTTACAAAGTTCAGGCAGAAGTAAATGAATTTGTGAGAGTTATTTCTCTCTTTTCAACTTGGATGAGCATTTAGAAGTGCCTTTAGAGGTCTCCTTGATCCATCTATTCTCTATCTATCTCAAACAAATCTCTTACCTGACTTTGGAAAAAGTCAACCAAATCTCATAGAGGCACAGAGCCTGAGCAGGAAAGGATGTGACCATCTCTGCTTGTCATTCTCTTGCGGAATATCCATAGAGAGCTAT